>NC_140467.1:34052615-34287615 GCF_051167445.1 Perissodus microlepis | reverse complement strand
ATATTTCACAGGCAAGAGCAAAATGTTAATAGGGAACTGTTTACGAAACCTTAAAGAAGCCTCACCAATAAAAAATACAATAAGCGGAAAAAACAAGACAAAAATTGGGGTTTCAAAGGAATGTATGGTCTAGTTTTCTACATCAGTTCTAGGAACTGTGCATTTTTTCATTACAGTTTAGTTCAGAACCAATTCTACTGCTGACAGCAGTGCAATAAAACACCATATTTAATGTCTCTGAAATCTTATTTTCATCTTTTTGATTTAATTTATATAGATTTCCTTAATAAACACTAGTTATCAGTCTCATCCAGGAACTTTGTTATTTCCACTGTACCTCTGCTGAAAGAAGGTACGGATATCCTTTGCCGCTTGGCATTAAAGTTATCAGTTACTTTCACTTTCCTACTGTCTTTTATATTTTTTTTTCTGAGATCACTGTTTCAATATATAAAATATGACTGGGGCTTTCTTAGTGGTAATTAAACTAATCAGGACATGTTTTTTTATGACTTAGTGCTTAAAATGAAGCTTAAAATATTGTTTGTGACTGTCCATCACAGTGTTTGTCTACCTTATGATGCTACAATGTTTCTACAGTGAAGACTGCTACTCCACATGAAGGGAATACATGCGACATATGAAAGAAAGCTCAGACTAATTGACCCTTTGTCATCAGCAACCCACAGTAAGCAAAACATGTCAGATATGTAGTAAATCCTAATTGGCATTGGCAGACAAATCCATCATATATGTACTCACACTAATCATGTTATGGTTTCCTAAATATTCTATTCACCAGTTTAGTTATAATTTTGTTTTTATCTTTGTCAGGACCATGGACTAAACATATCTTGCCCCTGGGCAAGTAAAACCTAATTTCGATACATATTTGTATTTTAAAGACTATCAAAGATACTAGATAAAAATAGAAATATGTTTTCAAAAATACATATATCATCTCCACTCCAGAAATATAACAGACGTATACACACTGTAAAACCTCTATATGTACATGTACCCATCATTCAATAAGGAGACCACCCTTTCAATATATAAACAATATAAAATATATGACACGGCCGGTTTCTTAGAATCCACTTTCTTTTTTGCCTCTAAAGAAAAAAGAATAATCTAGACATTTTCAAGCCATAGGGGAGCTTGGTTCTTGCCTTAATGGACTTAGATGAAAAGGAGGATTGTGCAAAGGCTGAGTTTCTTTACTCTATATTCACACAGCACACTTGATCCTAAAGCTTTGGTTATCTGTGCTGAGGAAAGTTGTTCAGAAGTTAGTGCTGAAAGTGCAGCATAGTGAACTAAAACAAGATGAACAAGTCAAAGTTTATTTGTACTGTGATGCAAATGGACTCTGGTTCTTTCTGGATGACCAAGCTACTCAACGCCTGACTTACATACAGGTGTGTCAGCTTCCCCTACTATGTGTGTTAGCCTCCTGCCATCTGTGATGCCAACACTTGATGGATTTCTGTCAGCACCATCCACTGAAACACTATCTAATGTGTCATGCTCACACCCCATAGAAGTACATCTTTGATAATATTTTTTGCATCTTTGTGTGTTTAAATGGTTTGAGGGTTACTGGGAATGACCTGATTATTCTAGGTGACCAAGGTTTTAAAATCCAGAAATGTTACATAGGCAGTCCATCTATGTGTACTTTTACCTTGCTATTGAAGTTGTTTCTAAAATTAATCAATGCCAAATTACTGCCAGATTTCACAAGTTTTCATGCAAATTTAGGCCCTCAAACAGGCAATTATTGTGTCGAAATAATATTAAACTGAGCAGATACAATGGGGCCTTTACACTGTGAGTGCTCAGGCCTTAATGACAATAAGATTCATAATAATAGAGACAATAATGAAAAGAAATGAAATTTGAAGGAAATTACAAATAGTCTTTTAAGGACTCATAGTGGCTCTGTGATTGGATGAAAACTGGACAACTTATGCTGTACTGCAGAGGTTACTAAGCAAACATTGAAGCGCTTTCTCTAACAGACTGATTCAGCTCCACTGCCACAAGGACAGACACGGAAAATTGTTTCATACTTGATACAATATCTCTATAATGCAACACATCTGTCTAGCAGACAGTCGTCTGTACCCTGATGTTTAACAGTTAATTTCAGCTGACTTAAAACAGACACTTGTGAGCCAATTAATGCTTTACTATTAATTGCTTTACTACTTTTGTAGCCATTTGAAATGTTGTTTCTGCTGGAGTTACTGAAATATTTTACTTGCTATATAGTACATTAATTAGTGTATGTTTAACTTATTTAAGATGTTGTGTGTTGTAGCTAAAAAGAATTGACCAATCTGGGATAAATGAAGTACACAGTAAATATTTCTTCTTATGACATCTTATTATATATTAGCCACAGACCACACACAAACGTACGCATCACTGTGAGGATGGCAGAGGCAGTTGGCGGCATGAGCAGGCCATTGGTTGGCACACAGGTGTAGTTGCCAGAGTCCTCTGGGATCAGCCTGGAGATAAGTAGAGTCCCATCTACCATGATCTTCACTCGTGACTTTAGAGACCTTGAGAAAAACATCAGTATGAGAGCAAACCAGCTACTTTAGAATAAGAGGGAAATATTCTCTAGCACATTTTCAGAACATCAAAAGTGTAGGAGGGTTTTTTTTGTTATTATTAATATTGTTATTCACTGTTCTGTGCAGATGGAGGTTAAGGACATTTCATTTCATTTCAGTTAGAGTGAGAGGCAGTGTGCCCACTCATTTTATACATCCTTATATTTAAAGAGAAAGAAAAAAAAAGACAAACAAACAAATCCATCTAACAGTCTCTGTGACTTTGGTGTTATGTTTAAGGGACCACCTTCAGCCACATTCACATTCATGTACTATAAGAAACTTGGATATTTCTTAGCACTACTGTTTTCCTCTTGCATTTAAGAAAAATAGCCAGTGCCACTGAATATTTTAGTTGTTTCAGTTTCATGTTAACAGAGAATCAATCGAAAAATGTGATATGGGTCACTGTCAGTGACCGCAAAGATTTATCGCCAATGCTGAAGGCCTACAGAGCTTTTCAAGCTCTTTTAACTCAATTATGAGGCTTTACGGCACATTTACTGTATCAGTCAGTTGCAGCGGCGGCCAGCTTCTTTAACAAACAAATCTCTATCAAACCCTCGGTATGTTACCTGCCTCAGGAACAAACGGCAGACACACAGAGGACAACCTGCAGAATAAAACTGGAGATGGTAAGAAGTTGTTTTTTACCATCTTACAGGACAAAATAAAACAAGAGGTCAAAGGTTTATTGGACGTACTTTTCTTTATCGTCAATTTTATTCAGCAGCACTAGTGTCAAAACTAAAATATGTCGTCAACTATGGAATGAATTGCTATGGAAAATAGACATATAGAGAATGTAGCCACATATTTACATTTCCTTATATTCGTTTTTTCCCAGGTTAAAAGTGTCAGCTTTAGTTTATCCAGTACATTATAATTAAATACCTGTAATCACCTAATAAAATTACCATTTGCTTCAGCTCTACTTTTTTTAAGCAGTAATTAGCAACTAATTGCAAGTTAACATGCTGAACTAATAAGGCAAGGATAATACCTGCAACAGCATGTTGGCATTATTGGTGTAGACAGAAAGCCATGCATGTGTTAGGGTATAGCACAAAAGTGCTACTGTGCCCAAGGCTTCAGCACTAAACTACCTTCTCACTTTTTGTATCATATTTCGCTAGCATGGGTATAATTTTTCAGGGAGTTACTGATTCCCCTTGTGGTAAAAATAAATAAATAAATCAATAAAGTGGAAAAAACAAAAAGGTTTTCCTAAGGTGATTTACTTATGAAAAATGATAGATGTACAGGGCTCATTCAAAAAAATAAATTGTTTGCTTTTTGTTTGTTTGTTTTTTCATACATGGAATAATTAGCATTTTTAATTAGCAGTTTCTATTCTAATAACTCAGCAAACACATTTAATATTCACGTTACTCTTGCTCTCTTAAGCTAATACTGCCCTGTTTGGCATCAATAACTTGTAGGTATTTTTGCACAATTATCCACCAGGCTCTTGTAAAATTTTCTGCCACTGCCACATGTAGATTTCAGTCAACTGTATTATGATAGAGGGCTTTTTTTCATGTACAGCCCATTTAAATCCTCCTACAACTAGAACCTGGCTAGGCCTTTCCATAACTCTTCATCACTTCTCTTGCAGCCATTCCTTGGCTGATTTGCTAATTTGATGGGAACCATTATACCATCAAAGGGTACCCTTCAGGTTCAGTTTTAAACTATTTACTTAATAAATTCATAATATCTTACACAGCAAAGATAATAACTGCTCATAACTGGGACTCAGAGACTCAGACACTCCCCAGTCCACAGCGACCCCAAATCATGACACTACACACAAATGTCCATATGTGACATGCTCATCACATCACATTTGTGATGGTCACAGCATTTGTGACTTGACAAATCGACATTTGAGTTACCAGTCTGGAACACAACAACCCAAAAAGCCAGACATAAGAGTCTTGGTTTTGGCCTACTGTTACTTTTAGGCAGCCAAGTCTTTTCCTTGCACATCTCATCTGCAGGTCAGCACATGTACTTTGAGACGAACAGTAGCAAGAGTTTCCTGTAGGTCCTGGAATAAAGTCCAGGAGGTTCTTGGAGACTTCTTTTTCCATCAAACACTTTACTCTTGGGCTAAATTTGCTGGGGCAGCTATTCTTGTACAAAATCTTTTTAAGTCCCTTGCCAGACTCATAGGCACCCAAAACTTTTTTTCTGATTCCCTTACAGAGTTCTTTAGATCTTGACATGAGAGGACACACTTCAATAGCAAAGAAAACACCAGACTCTTGATGTCATACTTTTTAAATAAGACAGGTTCCAGCTCTCACTTCTAAAGAGTGTCCAATCATTGGCACCCAATCTGGAACACCTGATCCGAAATTTATGGATCTGAAGGTGTTACAGCTGTACGACTTTACTTTACTTACTGTTTCCACATGAATGACTTTACTTTTTGTAATTAATGCTGTGAACATGAAATAATTAGTTTGAGAATAGTGTCTTTCTTAAAGGTACAAAGGTCAAAATACATTGAAAATGTGACAAATTCAAAGGGATGTGTTGATTTTTTATTTTTTTTTGCAATGATTGCATCTTAAACCCAAACGACAGCATGAAATCTGAGTGTAAATGGAGAAATGATTATAGGAAATCTATTTTGGCACTGTCAAAGAGCACCTCACTATTTTTAACAAAGAAATGAAAAAAAAGGCTTATTTCCCAGCATTAGTCATAGATAATCAGAATAATCCTCATACGCTCTACTCAGCTGTTAACAGCAATATATATCAGGTCCAAAAAGCCTCTCTGAATCTCCCCACCCCCACCCCCCCACCAATCGAAATCCGGTTGAGTATTAACCTGAGTATAATGAACAGTAATACCTGTGATAGAGAAATGCTCAAGGGGAGAAGTAATGCAAATTAAGCCCCCAACCTGCTCAACTGACCCTATCCCAGCCACTGTTTTTTAAGAGACTGTTCAATTGTCTGGTGCATGATATGCTGGCAATCATGAACCATTCCCTGCTCACTCCATCTTCTCTCTGGCACAAAACAGAGCTTTTATGAAACCTCTCATACAGAAAAGCTCATTCGGTGCTTTACAGTTTTCAGGGCAATATCTTTTTTCTTCTTTTAAAGTGACACGACTGATGCTACTGCAACATCAGAATTTCTTCTCTTTTCTATTTTTATTTTATTTCTGTATTTTTCTTTGTGTTTGGAGACTACAACATAATGTTATCTTTTATTGCCCTTTACATAATTTGGGAGTAAAAAAAATAAGTTAAAAACCATGAGATAAATGAAGTATTTTGGCCTATTTATTGTCTTATAACATTGTGGTGAAATTGCACATTTACAAACACACAAAATATATGCTGTCTCCAGTATTTACAAACTAATAACCTTCTGCATCTAACACCTGCCGAGATACATTTCTGATTCCACTGATTCATTATCTATCAGCTAACTTTTTAACTACATACCTTTTGACCAGCTGATACTAGAAAGAGAATTGGAGACAGAACTGAGGTCAGTGCAGTGCAATATATGTTTTTTCCCTACTTTTAATCACTGTGCTCATTGATATTTAATGCCCAGTGCATATGAGGCATTAATTCATAAGAAAATAAACACTGATTTAGAAAACTTCAATGTGATACAATGTTGTTTTTCATATCAGCTAATGGGTGTTACCCTGTTGTCTACACCTGGACAAACATAGACAAGCCACACTAGTTAAGAAGAACTGCAGGTAAAATATGAAAACAGAGGCTCGTCTCTGACTTAAAATCCTTAGCACAAAATGTCAAGCCCCAAACAAGTAACCTCAGCGTGTGTGTGTGTTTCTTTTTTTCCTTATTTAAATTTCACATCTGAAGTAGCAAAAAAAAAAAATCCACCTTCTATCATCTCAGGAATATTTCTGGTGTACAGCTCACAGTCTCTCCTAGGCATATACCGAAGGAATAAAGCATTCTTTCATCACTAGCAGACTTGATTACTGCAAAGCGCTTTCAATTCTGGGCCAGCAAAGAAACCTTTTAGTTGTGAGTTCTTTAACGTGGCCCTTAGATCACCACTGGACTGTAAAAACAGTTTGTGCAGTCAATGTTACCTCAGAGTGAAAAGAAATCACTCAGTGCTCATTTTTATTAATTCAGGTCTGTCTAGATGTTTTACTTGTATCTAGAAAACAACAAGTCAAGTCAGGTGCTTATATACTTATTCAACAGTATGTGGGGACGTGTGATTGGTCCATGATGAATTCTGAAGCATGACAACAACTGCAAATGCATAGCCTGAAAGACTATCTCCAGCTAGAAAAGGTGCCCTGAAGTAACATGACAAATAAAAGCAATTCATGGTGTTATTTTTAAAAGCATTTCTTATTTTTGGCACTAAAAAGCTTGAGCACAGTGATGTGCATATTCTGGCAGACAAACCACAGATCACCTTAGACACTCCCACGGGACACTAAATACTCAGTTTTTATGAATAACAGAAAAAACATACAGGCTGTATTGGGTGTATTTTTCCTTGGTACTGTTGCAGTTTTATAACAATTTTACATTTGCCTGGTAAATTTGTTGCTATTTTAGTGCATGCAAACATTAGCTATTAAACTCAAAGAAACCATACTATGTATTGCATTTACCATGCATTATATGGAGCATCAATGAGGGTTTCATAATAAAGTGATCTTTGCATGAATGTATCCATGTTTCCAGATCAACAGAACGTATGGATCCACGTTTACCTGACATTTTTGAACTTGAGTGACAGGGGGTTTGAGTGCCTTATAAATAATTGAATGATAAAACATGTAAAATTGATGACATCTGGCTCTGTAAATTTCATGAGTACATTTTGTGATATCATGTATCCCTTTATTTAATGCAGAGTCTGAAGACTCGCCCTCATTCACCAAAATGTAATCAGTATATACCAACACGTACAAGATCTGCGCCTGTTTAATAAAGACACTGTGCAGACTGCATGTTAGTTATTGTCATGAAAGTATTCAATGAACTGACACAAGTAGATGTCAGACAGACTTTTAAGGAATGTTCTGGATTTGTTAAATCCCCTGAATTGGGCTTTTGTGTGCTATAATGCCTAGCACTAACACATACTGTAGGAGGAGGTGAGGTTATGCTTTTGGTAAATTTTCAATACAGTCACTATAAAGTAAATCTCATCTCTTGTACAACCTGCCCAACATGTTGGGTTCTTTTTCCTTTTTTAAAAAAAATTTTAAATTAAAGATTTAATACGATAAATCTCAGTAATTGTCCGCTTTTTGTGATTTTCCTTTTTTATGATGCAAAAGATAATGAAGGCAATCTTGAACAAAAAGCACAAAATTAGATTTACGTAACAACCAGTAAGCTTTTACAACATTCCTGGAAAAAAAAGAAAAGAAAAAAGGATAATGATCAAAATGGTAGTTCACTCACTCTATGTGATAGACATTTTCTCCACCTTTTTCCCACACATATGTCATGTTGGGGGGATCTGCCACTGCCTGGCACTGGAGATGTGCATCTTGGGACATGTTCAGAGAGGTGTTTTTGGGAGGTATGACAATGACAGGCGGACCTGGAGATGCAGGATACAAAAAGGCTGAGTGCAGGGTATAATAATAAAGATTTCCTTTTTTTTTGTTTCTATAGTTATTAAATAAATAACCTAAAAATCTAAGAAACAGTGTCAGTTTGGCAGAGGACACAAAAAATTAATAAATTACATAAGTACAATTCCTTTGTATCTAGATGAATAAATTCACCTCATACAAATAACAGTTTTAACAGATTTCTCTTTCTCAATACTCATCCTCACAATATGTCCCTTATCTACACTAGGTGTCGTATTCTCCTTTTACTTTAATGACTGTTTTGCCAAAAAGAAAACTGAATTGGAAGGACCTCTTAGGAAAGAGCTGCAATATAATCAAATAATGATAAAAGACTCTCAAATAGATTGTTGCATCTATTCTAGTATATTGCATTCTCTTTTAATTAAATTATACTTACTGTAACCTTCACTATCTTACACCTTTTTTATGATGCAACAAAAGACAGTATATTGCTCAAGTATTAAAAAATACTTAAGCGTGATATAAAAGATGTCTTATATGTTTCAGTACAACATAAATACATCAGTAGCTCAGTGTTATTCTTTAACATTACGCTGGACTACAGTATTCCTCTTGTAGAGGAGTATAGTATGTTGTATTCCTTTTGTTTTGGCTGGTCTCAGAGGAAACCTGTTTTACCCTCCATGAAACATCTACTAATTTCTTACATTCCCTTAAAAATCTTATTATTCATAGGAGAGAAAAAAATGAAATCGTCTGTGATACAAAATATCCATCTAATAAATATCAGAATGAATTATTCATGAAATGCATGGTAGCGAAAGACACAACCACAGATAAAGTGGGAAACAACTGGATATTTAATGGTTAAATAGGTTGTAGATTGGTGAAACGTAATAACAACAAAAATAGATGCTAAAACCTAATAACAGAAACAAAATACAACACAGCAAAAGTTGAATTGTAAGAAGTAGATGTTTACTGAGAAATGAAAATAAAATCCAACTTAATACCCCATTGGCTTTTCAAACATTTCTTTTAACCGTAACACTAAAATATACACAACATTCTGCGATGTTGCAGCGGTCCCCATCATGTCTTTGCTTGACCAGACACGTCACATACACTGTATTTTTACATCTTTTACATTCTTTATGAGCAGCCCTTTGTCTCTCTCCAAGGTCTGCTGGGTCCTTGTTCAGAAACCAAAGTACGTACTTACTTAAAAATTAATATTCTCAATATGTGCCGCACAGGTGATAAGTTGGAGCATAGACTTCACCTGTTATTAGTAACTGATTTGTCAAGACACTATTTTGTAGAAATAGTAAACACAGCTCAGATTGTGCATATGTGAGGCCAGTGCTTAAACATTTTTAGTGAAGTAAAAAATTATGACATCAATATATCTGACAAAAATCCATACATGCAGAGTATATACAGTATATAGAGTACAAGGGTGCTCTATAGATGCACAGATGCCCTAAACTAAGAGTATAGGCAATTACTAGAATATTTTCTGTGATGGTTAATGTATCAGTATGCATAAGCACTTCATATTTTACCATTAAAAATATAATTTTAATTAATTACTGTTGTTATCTCTTAATTTTCAAATTTACTGTTTTACAAAAGAAGCAGAAAAAAAATTGTTAAGGACATTATTATTTTTTGATTAAGATGGCAAACTACAGATATTTACTTGCATTCCTGAATAGATAAATTAGTTTTAGTGGTTGAATGATATACTTATCAGAGAAGTCCAGTGTGCTGGCTCAAATGTGGGTTTAAGAACATGATTTAATTGGTTTGTTATTTGTATAGTAAATAAAAATATATATATGTTTCTTAATTTTAAGCTTTTTACAGCTTTCTGAAACATTTGTATTTTTTTTTGTTTTTAATGATAGGTAGTGTTAGTCACTGTATGTAAGTGCAGTACATTAAAATTTTACTGACAAAAGACAATTAAGGTATCATTGCTTTACTATTTAAGAATGAATCAGAACCACTCTACTAGACAAACTATGTAAAAACATATTTGCAGAGTTACCCCAAGCATCTTTTAATGTATATGTACTATGTTTTGTTCTGTTTTCATGCCATTGCACACTGGAAACATTAACTATACATAAAGTTTCTGGTTCTGAAAAGTGGAGCCAATGCAAAATTGCCTTAACCAGTGTTCTTTCTAATATCCAGGAGGAAGTGACTCCTCTGTCTGGAGAAAGAATTTATAAATAGGATGTCATATATATCTCATATGCAATTCATATATGACAAAATTAGCCAACATTTGACTAAATCTGTAACTTCACTGATGAGTGAATGCTGTTTATTATATAAAGTATGGTTCCACTTGTGGTAAAAGGAAGATGAGGTTTGATATACTTTAGAGCAGGTCTATGTTTTGATTGACAAGTATGAGCACAGAGTGCCCTCAAAAATCTGAGCTATCTTATGTCTTAAATGTTTAACTCAAAGCTTCAAGAGTGACTTTCCAAACTAATGGGAGACCTCACGGAGGCTGCATCCATTACTTATCTGTAGTCTATGACCTGACACCATATACACCAATAAATCAGTCAGTCTCTAGCTTCCTAAGGTTATAATGGTTGACTGGATCTTTTAACACATGAGGGTTTCTACAATGACTCTTTTGAAGCCTTTAGTTGTGGTGACAAATGTGCTAATACAAACCAAGCCAAAAGTCAAAAAGAAAAACAGTGTGTACACCAAAGCAACTGAAAGGAATTTGTCAAACGCAGCTATTTTAGTGCCATTACAATGTCACATTTATCTCTTCCCTGAGCCACTCCAAACTTGTATTAACCTGTGTGCTCTTTGCACAGAGCTAATAAAAAAGATCTAACACCACATGTCTTATATACATATATAAACAAGATCATAATCATTACAGTGCTCATTACTGAACAAGTTTATAATCATAAATGCATGACATATATAAGCAAGAGTGAGTGTTTACAGGTTACTTAAGGCTTTTAGTTTGATTCCATCCAGATCAGCTATTAGTCAGTAATCCATCTATGTGGCAATGCTTCAGAGGAATGCAGCCAAAGCTCAGATAATGTGACTTAGAGTCATACGTGCTCATGATTATTATTTAAAATGTGGCCACTGCATCTGTGAGATTCCAAAATTAAGTGAAGCCTCAACAAGACTTTTTGCCAAAACAAAAATTATTTCCCCATACACCATGCTACAGATGAATCCTGGTCCTCCAGAGGAAAATCAGCAGTAGGAGTTGGAGTAGGAGTACAGAAGAAGTCAGAAATATATTCCACAGTGTATTACGCAGTGGTGTGTTGGTGTAATCCAATGATATACAGTAACCTATTTGCATATTTTACATGCATTTCTCCCTAAACTGGACGGTAGATCTATGATTTGAAAACATCTTTGTAATTTTCACGTGTGTGAACACCTGCATGTATTACAAGCAATTAGAAACAATTATTATCAAAAGAAAAGTTTATTTTTCAAAATAAGAACTAATTATGCATTTTATTCATAAAAGAAAGAGAAATTAAAATAAATATTTCTCTTTTGACAATATTTATATTCTTCATTCATGTACTAATGATTTCAGGATATATATATATATATATATATATATATATATATATATATACACATATACATACACACACACATATACATATATATATTCATGACCACCACAGACAATAAACTTTTCACTAAGTTACATCAACTTCTCTAAAATGAAGCCTTCACACTGAGCAAAACACAAAGCTTTATCACGATAAAGCAACATTGGCAAGTCCCAGATGATATCTTGTCTCACATCATGATATTGACTCTTATTTAGTCACTGCGTGGCTAAATACCAGTCAAGTTCAGTTTGAACTTCTTTTACCGCTCTGTTGCATGATGCAAGGGCAAGAAACAGAAATGTAAATTATGGTGGCTTCAAGCCAGTTGGGCACACAGACATCACAGAAACTAAAGGAATTGGCAGGCAGAAAGACAGACAGACAGACTGTTAGGCAACAACTGACCTTTGATCTTCACTTTTGTCACACAAGTCACGTTTCCCTCAGAGCTGGAGGCGTGGCAAGTGTACTGTCCTGCTGAATGTATACTCACTGCTCGCAGAGATAAAACTCCATCCTGATAAATATGACATAGTAAAAAAATGGAGAGGTGGCTGAATGCAGCAGGCAGGTAAACACACAGAAAGTACAATAGGTAGCAGCAATTGTAGCCTGTGCAAAAGCATTGGCACCCTACAGTATAATGTCAGTATTTAGTACTGTATGACATTTGCATCCAGCTGATAGTAGAATAGTAATATAGTAGAATCTTCACTTCCTACGTCCATACTTCACATGTATCCACAGAATATTTCCTGTGCCACAATATTTCAACAGGTAGGAGGGTGTTTATCCCCTCTTCTTAATAACAGATTTGGTGCTTGTGTCCAAAGCGCCTTTGTTTTCCTTCCAAGGACTCTTCTAGAACCTATTCGTGTGCCACTTTGCATCAACACTGCTGTGTCAACTTGGATGGGTGGATGGATGGGCATTTGAACTGAGGCTGATTTTAAAGCATCTTGGATACATTTGCTCAGTGTTACCCAAACTTTGTATGCATTGCAGTGCATGAACACTATACAGTTCAATGCACTTTTATTTATCACAACAACAATCAACTCAAGGCACTTTATATAGTAAGGTAAAGACCCTACAATAATATAGAGAAAATCCCAATAATCAGATGGCTCCCTTTTAAAAACTCCCTTTTAAAAAGGAAGAAACCTCCAGTAGAACCAGGCTCAGAAAGGTGCAGCCAACTGCTGAGGGTTGAAAAAAAAAAAAAGAGAGAGTACTACTATATATTATTTTCGGGGAAAATATTGTTTATTTATTTCACCCCATGCATGTAACAACTATAGCTCTATATTTGTATTGCAGGTTTAAAACCCCTTAAAAAATACATACCTCAGAAATATTTTTTTGAATGGCAATGCCGTCTTTAAACCAAGTGATGGCTGGAGTAGGGTTGCCATTAGCCATGCAGGAAAGAGAAATGTGACTTCCAACCAAAGCCTCGAGGACAGGAGGTGGGGGTTCAGTGAAGGTGGGTGGGGCTATGGATATAAAAACAGCTTTAAAAAGATGCTCATAAACCATCTAAATTTAAAAAACTTAAAAACAGATTCCGCCATTTATGGAAAAACAAATTCCGATTGAATACTTATTCACACCATCCATAAACAAATATACATGTTCATACATTCTGATGGTATAGTTTGTGTCCCCTGAGTGGGAAGTGTAACAAATTAATATAAAGATTTTCAACTTTTTCATATGATGAAATATTTCTTTACTGATGGAAATGGTCTCCATAGGGATAAAGGTGCCACTGATTGGTTTGATAAGTTTTGAAATGATGTGAATCACATGTCATGCTCCAACAACTGAACACCTGTGGGAAATTTTGGACCGATATGTTAAACAGCAATCTCCAATATCACTATCAAAACACCAAATGTGGGAATTTGGAAGAATGGCGTTTCATCCACCCAGTACATTTCAACAGACTTGGTGAGTCAATGGTAAGGAGCATTAAAGCTGTTCGAGCTGTTTACCCTTCTGTAAAAAGCAAGAAAGCTCTGTCTTCAAAGCAGAAGTATTAAGGGAAAAAATACAAAAGAGAAAAAACTGGATTAGCAGACAATACATTTATATACAACATGACAGCAGTACAGCCTGCTTTGTTACAGCAGCAGCCTGAAAGACACATTATTATTTCACATACCTAACTGAAAATGTCAGTTGCAAATGCAGCCTTTTAAATGTGCCTTTAGAACATCTTGCTGACACTTTAAATCTCAGATCTTATCAAAGGACAATTAGGCCTTCCTTTTTTGTCTGCAAACACTTCAGAGTTAAAAAGCCACCATAACTTATATCCTTACTGTAGCTGTATATGAAGAATATTTAAGGGTTTTTTTACTTTTTCTCTGAAAATAAGCTTTAGTATATTATTGACTAATAAAACAGAAAAAGAAGCATGTTCTTTTATCTCTCCAATTCAAACCCGTGACAGTCGCACAGATTATTATTGAAGGGGAGTGCAAACAATAGGTAAAGCCCATACTTGCAGGGCATGCCAGCAAAGTAACATCCAAGCCCTCAAGTACACAGTCATCATCTATTACTATTCTCACCTCTATCCTGATGCTCACACAGACCAGCTCGGTGAAACTGTCTCTGCCGCTTTGATCTGAGGCGCACTCCTACTTTGTTCTGTATGTTTGTGTGTGGAATCATAGCAAAGGTTTTCGAAAATATAGATAAACTTCAAAGGGCAAAAATAATGATGCATATTTCATATTACGATTTATTATTTACACCTATCAAGAAGTATGACGCTAACTCTAGTCAATGACTATTCTTTCCAAAATCCAGGTAAAAGAAGTCAGAAGTTATCCAAATTACCTGATCTGTTAAAAAAGTTTAGACACTTTTTAAAAAAAAAAAACTTCTTTTAACATCATGTTCGTTTTCTTTCAGTTTAAGAGGTGATTTTTTATGTAGTATATACAGCAGTTACCTGATGTGTGGAAGTTCATACGGTAGACTGTAAGCTAAAAGAGCACATTTGAATAATATAAACTTCTTTATATTAATATATATTATATAGAATGTAGCCTAAAAAAATAAAGGAATTAAGTCATGTTTTCTATGTTTCTTCCTTTGGAAACCAATACAATTTAACAACTAAATAACTCATAATCTTTACTTTAAAATTCAAAACATATCAGCAAGTTTTGTAAATGGAAAACATGTTGATAATTAACATTTACATGAAAAAATAATTTCCCCCAGGGATTAATAAAGTATTCTGATTCTGATTCTGATCTGCACACTTTAGCACTTTTTCTTGGTTGTTTTCATAACTGGTCAGAACTCTGGGATAGAATGACCTTTTTCTCTTTTCCTTGAGGATGGTCGTGTGGATCCTGGGCTAAAAGTGGCAATAAAGGAAGCACTGAAGCACCTTTCCTTAGTATGTGGAGAACGCAAAAAAGCTCTTATCATGGCTGCCGCACAGATACTCCCAGCTTACTTGGCTTAGTTGGGAACCTTCCCAAGAAAATTTGACTATTCAACCACACCCCAGGTCTTGCTTTCCATTCTGACTGCACCGCCTTTCCTCCCACCTTCTCCCATCACTGAATGTAATACTGCCACATCCCAAGCTACAGGAATGCAGAGTGAGCAGTCTGCATTAGTGCATTATAGTTTCATTTGTTGCTAGCATGAGGGGTTAGCTGTTGCCTGGTAATTGGTTTAAAATTGAATGTAGATAAAAAAGCTGTATGACACACATCTATCTGCATGCTCATTTTTGGTTCCATTTCTAGTCATTTCCATTTTTATGCTTGAGGCACTCAAAATATTTTCAGTTTAAAACACGCATTTAGTCATGTGAAAAAGAAAGTCTTCCCTCACTTGTGTGTAGACAAAATGCCACAATGTTCCCAGGAGTGACTATTCTAGCTAATTAACCCAAAGGTCAGATCGTGTATTGCTCAGAGAAATTACAAAAAACCCAAGAGGTTAAACTCAGACTCTACAGGCCTCAATTAGATTTGTATTTTTATTTTAGCATTGTTAGTACATAATATTGCTTCATTTAGTAATTTTTTTCTATACTCAAGCATTTCTTTTTACTTCACTTGCCTAAAAAGAGTTTTTCTTACCAATTTATCTTTTTTAATCTCCTCTAATAACTGTGGTGTGGTCAATGTTGCTAGCAGCACTTCAGGACTGACTACTTTGTTTTACGTTTTAACAGCGTGGTTATTTGCTAACATCACAACTGAGCCTATAATAGAGGCATACAGCTCATGTTACATTTTGTTTCTTGATTTGTATAATATATAAATAAATGCATGTGAATGATATAAAAAGGGGTCTTAAAAGTAAAGCCATAAAGAAAATGTGCCTAAAAACTGCATTCCTTGAAATCTCAGAAAGGGGCAACTCCACTGGCTGCAAACATAAGACAGGATAAAACAAATTTAAAGACATGTTCTTTTATTTAATAGAACATGGTAATTTTGTGAATTAAGGTCCTATTTAAAGTAAAATAAATGACAAAAAGGGCAGGATTTAGACCAGGATTATTAAGTCAAATATATGCATCAGCAGTGTCCTTTTGTCTTTTTAGTCAAATCAAACCCTCACTAAACAAGGAGGAACAAAAAAGACTACTGTTGAAGAAACAGACATAAAACAACAAATGGATGGCTGAGTGGCTGACGTTATGTCCATCTTTTATATACAGTATATGTGGTAAACACACCATTGAGCTGCTAAAGAATCTAAAGTTGTTGGTATAACATGACCAAAATATAACTTCTAAGCTGGATGTGTGCTTCTGTTGTAATGATAGCAATAAATCAACCTGATCAAATAAATTGCAAACAAGACATAAGAGCAACATTTCAGCTAGTAACAAAATAGTACCAAGGCCTCAGGCAGGCTTTCCTGTGCTGTAGTAAAAGTTAGCGTTTCTCATTTTCAGTGGTTTGAGTGACAAACTGGTCCAGGGGGCTCAGATGGAAATTATTGTTCGAACCGGGTTTAATCCTGTCCTTTGTTTACATTTTGATCTCTGGCTTACTGTAAAAAAGCCAACTAAATTCCTCTTTGAGAGCGGCCATGATGACACACACAAGCTGTTCCATTAACCTCACCAGTAACAGAAAGTACAGTCCAGGTGCCATTTTGCAGCTCATCTGTTGGCTTATCCAGTGAGAGGATTCGACACTCATACAAGCCCTGGTCAGCGAGCAGCAGGCCCTCCAGCCTGAGGGTGGTGATTCGTACCAGAGATACTCGCCCTGTGGAAACAGAGTGCAGGAAAAAAGTGAGAGGGTAGGTGCATGGAACGTGACAGAGGAATAGCGCAGACAATTGTGACTTCACTTGTCAGGTCTCAGGTGTGTGCATCTGTTGGCCTGTGATGCTTTGTCACACAGGAAATGAATAGTGTCCTCAAATGGTGCCTTAAAACGACCACACAGCAACATATGCACAAGCAAACACGCAAACTGCAGCACACATGCGCACACAAACTTAGAAATCTGATCTCCCTGTTGCCAGGTGACGGCTCCCTGGAGCCAGTGTAGCTTGCAACATCAAGCCTTTATCTTTTCCAGTCTGCAGCCCACATCTTTCCATGTCCATCTAGTTTTTCACACTTTAACAGACACGCAATTGTCCGGTGACCCAATAGCATGGGAAAGTATGGCCGAAGAGAAACTGTCAATGAACGCACTGTGTTAGAACACACAGCCTCTCACTGCACCATCTCAAAATGAAGACATGTAAACAGAAAGCACACTGCCCTGTGGAAGCCTGAGACCCACTGGGATCCCTGTGCTGTGATGGTAATTATTAACAGAGGCTCTGATTTCTGTTTACTATGACAGGGAGGGAAAGCCCTGACAGTCAAAAAGAACCAGGAAGTTGGAGTTAGGTATGCTGACACTGATAACGCAGTGTATTTACTTTTCCAAGCCACCAAAGGGGACAAAATCCACAGGGGAAAAGTGAGGTGGGGGTTAAGATAGAGTAAAGTACACATGAGCATACACTCAGGGGATTAACACTTTTTAAAATCCCACCCTTTGACCTCTGGCACCTTTTCTACTGCTTGCCTGTTTACGAGATCAGTTTGATATGGGTCACTATTGCACCTTAGAGGAAGGGTTGTGGTGCTGCAGGGATGTTGAGGAAACATGACTGGGCGTGATGAGATAAAAGTGAAGAGAGGGGTGGAGGGGAAACAAGAGCATGGCCTACTGCCATCACTGCTGCTGTTTGAAAAATGCGTGATAGCAAAGGATTTGAATGCAAGGTAAATTAAGTGTGAGGCCACAGAAACAATACAACACAGAGGCAGAGACAGAGGAAATTTAGACTTTAGACAGTGTGCACGACTCAGACCGTCAGACATAGATTATTTGTGCTGCGAGGCACTGTCTGAAAATGTGTGCATGCATGAGAATCAAGTTTTAACGAAAGGTAAAGTGTGCCAACAAATCAGGAGTGTAGTAAAATTAAGGCAGTCTGGCTTTGCATTGTTGATGTAAATATAACAACAGCATTTCCATTTTTGTCCTTCAGCCAAACTCACTCCTGCCCATCAAAAATAACACCAACTATTAAATATAGGGCGTTAATCAGTCAGAATAATTTATGATACTATATTGTTAAATAATAAGTGACTATCTAATGGAATAATTTATACCCATAAACTGTTAAATATGAGGTGGGATCAAAAGGATCTGCTAATCGGCCTATAAAAAGCAGAAACCGTACCTGATTTAAATTTGGCCGCTATCTCATTGAAGGTTGTTTACTTGTAAAGTGCTGCAGTGCTCTCATCCCTGCTGGGATGCTGATGTTTGGGTAGAGAGCAAATATCAACTTCAGTGTCAAACTGGCATGTTGAGGATCATCCCTGGTGATGAGAGCTGGGTCTCCTATGACCCATAAACTAAACAGCAGTCTTTAGTGACTGGATTGTGTACTATGAAAATCATCCAAATTGTGCAAATATAGAGATACACTGTAACATCCTTCAGTGTTTGAGGAACAAATCAGGTGCAAACAACCTGAACTGTATGAGGATCTGCTTCAACCACTGAAGATGATGGAATCTTGCAATCATTACTTACCACCTGTGCTACTATCTCTCTGCAATCCTGCCCCCCTTCCATCTACGCAAAATCAAATAAGAAAAATCCAAACTGATGGTCGGCTGATTTCACACAGGAGAAGAGATCCACATATTGCAAATGCACACGTAAAACTGGTCAGAACAGACAGGAGCCACATGTAGCAGCAGTGCTGGAAGTAATGCAGAGTTTCATAAGGAGGTAAAGAGGATATCATCCAAATTTAAAACAGATATTGTGTATCTGCTTTTAATGCAAAATTGTAGTCATATAGAATAATTGAGATTTTAACAGATTTTTCATTTGTTTTGCAGATTCTGATGCTCAGACTATGCTGATGACTATATTGCAGGCAGTGAATTTTAAGTTCTCCTCTTTTGCTTGCATTCATATTCTACTTTCAAATGTAGCAGTCTCCAATAGTCTGTGGCTGCATAGCAGCAGATCTTTACAGGTACCTTAGAAAAACTGTTGAAAGCTTGCCCTAAAAAACTTGCTTTGAAACAGTGTTCACCGGGAAAAAATGTGATGATGAACCTAAATTGAAAAACAGACACCCAGCCTGCACCAACAAGACTCAATACTTTTCCTTGTCATGTTCACTGCTCCACACACTGAAAACATTATAAATTAGCCAAAGAGCAGCTTTGCAGGTCTGAGACTCATTCAGCTATCCTCCTTTCAGTTCAATTCAACATACTCCACACACAAAAACATGGCTGAATATAGTGTCTCCAAGTGAAGCCGCCTAAAGGCATTATTCCTGAATACATTCTCAGGTGACAGGGAAACATGAAACCATTCAGTGCTGTGAAGAAATACAACTCTCTACAAATGAAGGAATTAAGTCTGAAATGAAAAGTCTACTAGAATACATTATTAAAAGTGATGGTCATCATCTTTCTTAAGACAGTAACTCTATGAGGGGAAAAGGAGCCTCTTTTCCTTCAGTAGAGATAATTAAAAGGCATTGTTTTATTTCAGATGGACTAAGATGAAGTAAGATCTTTTACAAAAATCACATCAGCTCAAGACCATTTTTTTACATTGAACCTTAAAGAGTTTATGCCTCATCATTACTGTATTTTAGCCACAGTACCACGTAAATTTGTATTTAATTTGAGATGCTTTTTCCAGCTTTTTTTAATAGATTTTATGTTTTTTTAAAAAAAAGGAAAATCAGGGCAGGGATCACAGTACCAAAATGCTTTAAAATTCCAAACAAAAACACATACTCTTATGAAAAGACCACAGGTTTGAGGTCCTTAATAGAGCTCAATAAAAAGCAGGCACTTTACTGACAAAAGGGACATTTGGAGGACTGCGGAGTGTGCTTTTTATTTTTACCAGTTTTATTCAGAGTGAAGGATGGACCAGAGATATTGATTTTCTTTCTTCCAAAATGGATATGTAACATTTTGGAGATGACATTTTCAAATTCTAAAGAAAGGCTTCGGTTGGGTGGGACGTATC
This sequence comes from Perissodus microlepis, assembly GCF_051167445.1. Taxonomy (NCBI): domain Eukaryota; kingdom Metazoa; phylum Chordata; class Actinopteri; order Cichliformes; family Cichlidae; genus Perissodus; species Perissodus microlepis. The sequence continues at coordinate 34,267,188 of NC_140467.1, read as the reverse complement.
TCAGGGGGAAAGTGTCTTGTTTTCTGTGACAGGGGCTTGTATGAAAAATTATTTAAATTCATACCATTTTGCGCAGCCCAGACATTTATGACCCTGAGAATGTGATACTCATGGGCAGCAAGCCCACATCATCTCTATAAGATGTCGTCAGCCCTTGGCAAGCTTCGCAGAGGCACTCGGGTTTCGGTTAGAGAAAAGAAAACGATAAGGTTTCACTCCTCGTTTTTGTTTTTTTGTGTGTTAAGCTCTTCTGTGTCACGGTTTTAAATTTGGTATTGAAGGTCTCTGTCCCTGTCAGAGGCTGAGGTCTACTCACTGCTGTAACGAACATGAGTAATCCCAGTGAAGGCTCTAATGTTTTTCCATGTGAAAAAGGAAGTATTAGCCATTTCAGCTGTGTGTAATGTGTTGCTCCTGCACACAGGCTGATTATGATGGGATTTGAATAGGAAGAGCTTGCGAACAGTGCATTTATACAGCTGTATTTACTTTTTTATAGTCAGCAGCTGTATGGGTGTTGAGGGACTTTCTGTCCTTTCCACAGAGAAGATGCTAATCCTTTGATCTTTACAGCTCTATTACACAAATTTATTTAAGCCCTTTTTAGCCCTTAACCCTCTCAGGGGAGCAATCAGATGAAAATCTAAAGCAACTCACACTTTGCAAAGCTACAAACACGGCCAAAAGACAAGGAATGTTGATGGGAGAGGTGGACTACATGTAGAGAAGTTTAATCAGTTTAAGGTGATGAAAAGGGAGGAATGATGGAACGAAAAAAAATGAGCCTCAGCAGAGTGAATCACTTGGATAACTTCCATTAGAATCACAACAGCTAAACAACAGTTGGAGACTGAGTCCTGAAGCCAAACTATTGAGACACCTGAGAACATTCATGGCCCGAGGGGGTGAAATACACACCAGTCGTTCCATCTCTAAAGCGTTGGTTTCCCATGCTGCACCTGTTACTCCCACACCGGCTGGTACCTGTGAGAAAGCTTTGCTTCAGATGGGACAAAGCATCTTTTTCAAACCTGTATAAAACTGCAGCTTTTTGTTTGTCACCTGAGAGGCATGTGATTAGCAAACCCGTCTATTAAAGCTGCTGCTTTTCCTTGAAGAAAGCTTTGTAGTTGAGTCGAGAGTACAAATAGTGTAATTTATGGGTTGAAGGGCAGGCATATTTTTATTGGGCTTTTTACTAGAAGCCTTCGTCAGAAAACTAACATGCAGTGTAATGAGCTGCACGTTGACGGATTGTCTTGAGAGTAAGTGACAAAAGGCTACTGCTTTTTATGAGCCGGGGCTGGAATTAAAGTCTGCCCCACTCCCACTTACGATAATTCATCAGCTAACGTTTGCCCCGACTTTATTACTATGTAAATGCCTGTGTCATATTTCCTGCCTGGGTTGGGCAATGGAGTGGCATCCAGCTCGCATGACAAAGGTCTTAACTCAGCTGAAAGTAGGTTCTGATCCTTTGACAAAGAAACACGTAATGCCGGTGTTTGCAGCTCATTACTGTATCCTAGAGCAATCAATGGACATGACACCAAAGAGATTGGTACACTGTACACGGAAAGTGACTTCAAAAATGAAGCTGGAATTATTCTATATTAAAAAATGAATAGTCCGACACCAACAATGAATTGATGTAACTGCCTGTTACTGTTTATTCAGCCAAAAGCTGGTTTATCTCATTCCTCTGGGTGATAGAGTTTCATCGTCCGACCGTGTATTTGCATTGCACTGGGTGGCCTTTTGTTCTGATCACAAGCCCTGCATTTTATTTTGAGTAAATTCTTAATGCATTACAGCATCCCTGGTGCTGTAAGTGCAAACACAGCACACAATGTGTAATCCACAGGTGAAAATAGTCCTCAACAAATCACCATTTACCCCTGGCAAGGTACTACAGTGTCCAGAAACTTTTCTAAAAGTATTGATTTAGTGAGTTCGGCAACAAATTGTTGTTTTTAATCTTTTATGGGATTTGTAGGCAATAATCATTTAGGAATCAGCAATTACCTGTATCCAATAGCATTATTGTGTTTGTGACTAACAGACAGCCCCGTTTTAATCCATTGATTTCTTTAACTGCCCTGAGCTCAAGCAAGAAATCTACTGACAGACTGACATAAATGAAAAGTCCTTAGGGAGCAGGAATTGTAGATGCATTTTAACATCTATAATTTTGTGACAACCAGGCTGGACTACTGTAATTCATTATTATCAGGATGTCCTAAAAACTCCCGGAAAAGCCTTCAGTTAATCCAAAATGCTGCAGCAAGAGTCCTGACAGGGACTAGAAAGAGAGAGCAAATTTCTCCTGTTTTGGCTTCCCTTCATTGGCTTCCTGTTAAATCTAGAATTGAATTCAAAATCCTGCTCCTTACACACAAGGTCTTAAATAATCAGGCCCCATCTTATCTTAATGACCTTATAGTACCATATCACCCTATTAGAGCACTTCGCTCTCGCACTGCAGGCTTACTTGTTGTTCCTAGAGTATTTAAAAGTAGAATGGGAGGGAGAGCCTTCAGTTTTCAGGCCCCTCTTCTGTGGAACCAGCTTCCAGTTTGGATTCAGGAGACAGACACTATCTCTACTTTTAAGATTAGGCTTAAAACTTTCCTTTTTGCTAAAGCATATAGTTAGGGCTGGACCAGGTGACCCTGAATCCTCCCTTAGTTATGCTGCAATAGGCATAGGCTGCTGGGGGATTCCCATGATGCATTGAGTTTTTCCTTTCCAGTCACCTTTCTCACTCACTATGTGTTAATAGACCTCTCTGCATTGAATCATATCTGTTATTAACCTCTGTCTCTCTTCCACAGCATGTCTTTCATCCTGTTTTCCTTTCTCACCCCAACCGGTCGCAGCAGATGGTCCCGCCCCTCCCTGAGCCTGGTTCTGCCGGAGGTTTCTCCCTGTTAAAATGGAGTTTTTCCTTCCCACTGTCGCCAAAGTGCTTGCTCATAGGGGGTCATATGATTGTTGGGTTTTTCTCTGTATCTATTATTGTACAATGTACTGTACAATATAAAGCACCTTGAGGCGACTGTTGTTGTGATTTGGCGCTATATAAATAAAATTGAATTAAATTGAATTGAATTGAATATCACATATTGAAAATGACACAAAAAGAAACGTAAAATGATCGGTAATTAAGTTTCAGTGATAGTGATCTATATTTTCGCATACTTCATTTAGTTCTGGTTCCACTTCTTCTTTTAGTTCCTCGCATGCACCTTTAAAGTCAGTGCAATATTTGAAACTGCACCGGATCAAAACAGTCTACATTTTTTGTTCCTCATCTTTAATACACATTTCCTCAGAAAAAAAATCTGATATATCTGGTGTCTTTGGAAGCTCTGCCAGAATTTTAAAATGATTTGTGTGGGTATGAACAGTTTTTAGTCACATCGAATGAGTTTATAGAGACTGATGCAACAGCGGGTAAGAAGGGTTTTGAAGAATATTGCAGAAGAGGATTGCTATAGCAGTAATTATACAAATGAAATGTTGATTGCTGCCATCTACCCCCTATCGGTATTCTCATCACTGAAAATAAATGACAAGGTAACAACTCAGTGTTAGTTAGCTGTCTGCTTTGTGCTACCAGCTGAACTGTTTAAATTAATTTTACTCTTTGAAGTGGGATCATCATGCCTCCTTTGGCATTCTTCTTTCTATGACTACATTGTTCTCAAGCAGAAATTCAAAAACACCGAAGAGGTCCATAGGTTGAACTTTTCTTCAGGCAGCACAGCAGAAAAGAAAAAAAATGCCCCTGACAAAAGAAAGATCTGACTAACTCAGACATGCCTTCTTTTTCTCCACATTTGTTCCATTGTTTGCGACTTTAAAGGATAACAGGAGCCACACAAAGGTATCCTTGGACTATAGAGGCTCTTTCCCCCTGTAGACTCTTTGTTCTCTGTGCTGTGTGCAGAGTGCGCACAATAGGCGATGATGCAATGTTTCACCTCCTTTAACAGTAGCTCCAAATATAACATTGGTCTGAAAAGGACATCAAGGTGTGGTACTGAGTGTATTCTGAGAACCTGATATTGGTTACATTCTTTCAGTTAAAAGAAACTTGGACCAAACCATGTCATATTCAGCCATCATTCTAATATTTTCAACTTAAATTCACTGAGTGTCTTTTGTACTGACAATGGTAACAAATAAGAATCCTTCACTGTTTGAAGTTCCTTACTAAAGCATATTCACATACAGAAACAACTATAACACCTGTAAAAAAAAAAATAAGAGCAGTACCAACATGCAGGGGATCATCAAATTTAGTAGCCATCATTAACAGGAGAAACAAACTTTCTCTACGTGATTCACTTACAGTCTGTCCAATAGCTTCTTAAGCTAATTCAGCTAAGCTAATACTCTTACAATACAATATCTAGAGTAAATCCTAAAATAAAAATACAATAATTATACTTTACATCAGTAGCATGTATGTACAGTATGAAGATAAGCTACTTGAGACAATGGCATCAACTATAGCAAACAGTGTATGCGTGTAGTAACAGATGCTTACCCTCATACTGTGGATGTACCCGAGGTGCATAAGATCCAAATTTAATCAGAACAGGAATGTCAAATCCCTGTCGAATCCATTCAACCACGTGCTGGGATGCAGAGGACACAACTGCTGGGTCTGATGACGGAAGTCTGCACTCCAGCTCCACGGAGCTTCCAGCCTTTGCCTGCACCTCAGAGGTCAAACCTTCAGTGGTTACTGTTGGGTTTGTTGTAAGCAAAATCAGAGAATATGCTTCAGTTAGTTCACAAAGCAAAGGATAACAGTGAGCAAATGGAGAAAGTACACTGGAATGCAAAATGATATTTGAAAAAAAACTTACGAAATTGGCACATAACCACCGCCACAGTGAAAGTCTGCAAATAAGATCTTGCCGACCCCATATCTGTCACTCATACAACCTGCAGCATGTTCAATCTGTAGGCAAAAGAGACACAATTGTCACAATCACATTACTTGCTTGGCTGCACACAAGAAGACAGCCATCTGTGACAGATTTCCAAACTAAAAAGTCTACACCAGAGCTGCCACTTCTGTCATAATTTTACAGACACGAGGAAAGGAGCATTCAGATTTTTATACAGCTTTCCAATAACTGGAATTCATCCCATATCATTACACAAATGGGCAGAGCGGCCTCTGCAGCCAGAAAGCTCCCCGGCCTTATATCGTTTTCTGAAAGTAAATGTCATAAATGTCAAATAAATCTTTTGCGAGTCACGTGCAAAGTGACATCTAAGTGTTTTATTTAGAGCACATCAATGAAGACATTTGGCTGAAGCAGCCAGGAGACTCAGCACTCAAGGACAGAGATGAGCTGAGCTGATGGAGCGCAGGCTATAGTTAAGCATTACGGAGTGCAACTTAATGCCAAAAGGCAGCAGCTGATTCAATCCAGTCAAAGTAATCCCTGCTCAGATGTGATCAAATATGTACACAGGAGTGAGGAAATCAAGATGATGGGTCATTTTCAGGTCAGTTCATAGTTTCATGGAAGCTGCTCAATGAAAACTCTGCCTAAATTATTCAACAGCACATTACTGACTAGGGCATTGGAACTGTCCCAATTCAGATCTAAGATTCAGGTTAAAATGTCCAATCAATTGGAATTGCTTTCTGCCAAGCTTTTCAATTCCTTTGATTTCCTTAGTTGCAGATTGCAAAACAATGCCATCAACTGATGAAAGACAAAGCTCTGAACTCCTGTGTCATGTCCGGGCCTTTTCTCTGCTCTGCTTCTACACACAGGGTTGCCAACTGACCTCGTTTCCCTTCCATGTACTCTCTTGTGTTGCTTTTGCAGTATACTTCAGGTGACTATCCATCACCTCGTGAAGCTCCATCTAATCATTTTTGCAGTTCTGCAGCATTTCGCTGAATCTGAGCAGAGAGTACAGCCCTGTACATTTCAGAATTCATCCTTATACTTCATCCATAAACACCAGTGACCCGAGTCCATTGGCAGTCATCCATTCCCATGCCATTGAGAAATGATGTGGCATGCTTCAGATTGTGAGCTGTTCCTTTCCGTCTTCATACTTTTTCCTCTTACTATAATCATGTTAGTGATAGAATGTATTAGGAAGAATGTCCTTCCTGTTTTTGAGTATAACCAGTAGTTTGGACACCTACAATCTTTAGAGAGTTCTTGACTTGGCTGAATGTTGTGAAAGGGCTTTCCCTAACCAAAGAAAGAATTCTGCTATCATCGACTTGACTTATCTTCTCTGGTCTGGCCTTTTGGTGTTGCTGAGCCGGCCAGTGAATTTTTCATTTTTAAGAACATACACAGTACCAGAACGTTGAGTTGGCCACCTTTAAAGTTGTTTCTTTTTCTTCGATAGATCTATTTTGGTTTTCAGCCTGATGATGACCTCCTTTGCTTGCATCAAAATCTCTTTGGATCATATAATGAGTGTTTCAGAAAAACAAAAAACAAAACAAAAAGTTCAACACTTTGGAATGAACTTCAGATATTTATCTGCTTTATTTATTATCCAATGCTTTTGTTAAACCCCTTGAACTAAAACCGAAACTTTGCATTTCAATCACATCTCAATTGTTTGATTGTGGTTCGACTGTTGTGGTGTACAGAGGGAAAACTACAAAGATGAATCAAAGTATCTAATTATAACACCAGTAAATGGCTAAATTTAAACTCTTATTTAACATCTGAGCAAGGGACAAAAGCGATAAACGTGAAAAAAAAAACAATAATGTCCTTTCTCTCATAATGTCACAGGTGATTTATGAAAAAGCATAAAATGGAAATCCAAATATACCTTAAACCTGTTCTTTTTTGAAATTCTTGACTAAACGAGAGTCAAAAACTCACAGGATTTCAAATTTATTACCATTTCGTTGACAGTTTTCAGACTGTATTTCTTCTTGCCGATATACAGTACTGACCCAAATTTGGCTTAGCACAAGTCCACTGACAAGAAAATACCCCCCTGTGATGGAAATCTGTTTTTCACATTTCAAAAGTTTTAAAAATTGTAGGTATCAACAATAAATGATCAGTATAGAATCACATCACCTGAATATTATCAAATATATATGGAAACTTTGTTGTTTTTAATGTATAATGACTATGTAGTTTGTACAAACTGGGTGTAAGCACAGTGTTGACTTTAAAAGGTAACAGATTCATGAAGATGATTTCATCTTGAGTGATCTCTGTACTTCCTGATAATTAGCAATGCTATTATCCTTGACCCAGCAGCAGGAGCAGCAAAGGCCTTATCAGCTTTCTATAACCATAAGGCTTTTATTGACTTGTTCATTTCACGACCAGGACAAAGTCTGAACAAACAATTACACAGGCTGTCAACAGCTGCTGCACTTGTTCCAACATATTCACATACTTCAGCAACAGAACAACACACACAGATTTTCCACAAAATCAAAGTGAAAGTCAGGCAAAAAAATAAAAAATTTGATCGCAAAGTGTTTGACAGTGAACACTCCCCTGCTCCTGCCCTTCATCCAGAAGGCTTCATGCAAAGCAACACAACAGAGTCTATCCTGAACTTATGCTGGATTTAGGCCTTGCATGTTTGCTGAGACTGAGTATGACAAGCCAAGGTAAAGCTTCAACATTATGAATCTGTTGCTTCTCTCCCTCACACAGTGTGAGAACATGCACACACATACAAATGAAGACTCCCTGTTGCCATGACTAAGCTTCCCCATTTGGCTCTTAATGAACAGATGCTCAGCATCATCTACTTATTATTTATCACCCTTATTTGCCTCTTGTTAACTAATAAGAATGGAGATGATAAGGATTCAACACAGAGTACAGATAGTCATCAAGTCACTGATTAAAGAATTATAACCAGACCTCTGCCCCGCATCTGGCAAATACGTGCAAGCTTCAGCTGAATACAAATGTTTATAGTTTTACTGCATGGTGAAATAGCAAGGCAATAAAGTGGATCCACATGAGTTAAAAGAAAGATTATTTTTGAAAGAGAGGGAAAAGAAAGGGAGGCTACAGCAAGAAGAAGGGGGGCAAAAAATCAACTGCAGGACATTTTCCATCATTAAATTTGAACCAAAAATTCAGAGAGATGCCAAACATAGCGGCCCGCACAGGTGAAGCTCTCAGCCATGGTAACACAGATGGTCTCTAGACATTTCCCACAGACGTATTATCCCTTCCTCTGACACTGAGAGGATGCACATAAACACAAGCACGGTGACAGCACAGCACTCTGGAAAATGTATAAAGCTATACTAAATGAGCCAGTAGCTCACAAAAGAAAGCGCCCTGTCTCGCATAGATTTATCAGCTGGCAGAAATAGAAAAGTCAGTGACAGGCATGCTGCTGCTGAAATTCTGCGCTGTTGCCATTTTAATCTACATAAGGAAAGAAATGGGGAGCAGCTGATTAATCATCACAGAGGGCACAGTCACAGATTTATCAGCAGCCAGTTCTCCTTTTACCTACCACAATTAAAACTTAAAGATAAAGGAGCTCCCCTTGCCTAAATGTTTTCTGATGAAATTCTGTTTCTCATCCATGCATTTTGCTGTGGTCCCTGCTTGTTTGGGCCTATTTTCAAAATATGTCTGTTACAATAGCACCGGTATCGATTTGGAAAACAACAGGTGCTGCATCCATTAGAGAATATGAAACCAAGGGTATTTGTTTTGTGGGTTAGAACTGTTCAAGGCTGTTTGTATCTGCCAGCAAGCTACAGTAAATTGGACATTAGCCTCTGACCAGAGTGCAAGTAGAAAGGGGAAAGAAGTCAAATTGCTCATTTGCTGTGACCTAAAGAGGTAAACAACAGCGTTTAACAGAAATTGGTGCTTCAGCTTTGGACAAACAAAATCATTAATCCAAAGGCATGACTATAAATATTAAATTCCTATAGCACTGCAGAACTCAAATTTCAGGCATGGCCCCGAATCACACTAAAAGGCCTCCATACGGTTGGATTTGGATTTGGATTTGGATTTAAACAGATTATAGTGCAACTGTGAGGGAAACACAGTGAAGACAGTAATCCAAAGCAATGCTTGCGCTGTGAATCACATTGTGATACACGTCCATCAACACTTTAAAGCTCAGGGCACCGAACAGCCTCCAACTGAGATGAATACAACACATACTTTAACATCAGGTACTCATCACATATTTGAAGAGTTTTCAAAGTGTGCTCACACAGCGTTACACGCAGAGAATTTCCAAGGTTGCTGTTATGGTAGAGTGTATGTGGATTTCAATCTGAGCAAGCCCAAGAATGTGTAGTGATCGGAATACTAACAGTTAGGTACAGCGGTTCATTAATTAATAATAGCATGATGGCATAGTCTCACAATGGCAAAGCTATCATACACATACATATATATTAGGGGTGCAACAATACTCGTATCGATATTGAACCGTTCGATACAGTGTTTCCGGTTCGGTACACATATGTATCGAACAATACAAAAATTTTTATTTATTTTATCAACTTTTCTTCTGACGATGCTGTCTGTGTTGAGCGCTCAGTGGATCTGCGTTCGACTACTCCGCCTAGGCTGCACTGTCGAGCGCAGATCCACTGAGCGCAGCGCAAGCTAGCAAGACAGAAGCTAAGCTCGTTGCAACATGGCAACTGCCTCAACGCTACCCGAAACTGAACCTCCCCCACCCTCATTCAGATCTCACTTCTGGAACTATCTTGGTTTTCATGTGAAGCATGACTCTGATGATAAGTGCGTCATGGACAAAAGTAAAACAGTATGTCGGATGTGCCACGCAATGCTCAATTGGTGGGAACTAGTGCGTTAGCGCAGTTAGCTTGTTAACGTGTTGACGCCGTCCAGCCCCACGCACGGGACGATCCGTGGTAACTCGTTAACGGAGATTTGCCGCGTTATGGCGTTAATGTCATTTTAATGAGATTAACGCTGACAGCACTAGTGGGAACACAACGAATATGACTGCACATTTACGCCGACATCATCATAGTGCAAAGACAAGTGATTGATTGATTGATTGGTAATTTATTTCAACATGTGAACAATATACAAGTACATTTAAAAAAGAAAATAAGAGAGAAAAAAAATACTATACAAATTACATACAAAAAAACATTCTGATTAATTTACATGTTGAAAGGGAGTGGGAAGAAGTACACACTTATTTAATCCCACCCCTTTGCCATAAATTATCAGTTAATATTTAGTCAGCTTCCTTACTGATATAATTTGTAATAAAAATAGTGAACAGATTTCTGATATACTATATACTATAATATCACATCATGAGTTTTTTGTTTGTTTGTTTGTTTTTAAATAGAGACATTCACTTAATTTAAATATTTTCCTTTTCTTTATAGTTCGAGAAGATCATATTTTTATAACTCTTTTTGAACAGTTTTATGTTTGGACATTGCTTTAATTCCATATTCAGACTGTTCCATAGTTTCACTCCATGAACAGAAACACAAAAGCCTTTTCTTGTAGTACGTACCTTCATTGTTTTGGAGTTACAAAAACCCCTTAAATTATAACTTCCTTCTTTCAAAAAAAACATACTCTGAATATTACCTGGCAGTTCTTTATTTTTTGCTTTGAATAGAATTTGTGCTGTTTGGAATTTCACTAGATCGTCAATTTTCAATATTTCAGACTGCAAAAATAGTGAGTTTGTATGTTCCTGCATTGTGGATGATTCGAATTGCTTTTTTTTGAAGAGTAAAAAGTGAATGTAATGTGGTTTTATAGTTATTGCCCCAGACCTCTGCACAATAGCTTAAGTATGGTGAAACCAGTGAACAGTATAGAATATGAAGTGATGTTCTGTCGAATACCTGTTTTGCCTTGTTTAGTACTGCAATGCTTCGTGATACTTTGGAATGAATATATCTTACGTGAGCTCTCCAGTTAAGTTTTTCATCTATTATTACCCCCAGAAATTTATTTTCACTGACTCTTTCAATATCAACACCATTTATTTGAATCTTTGCATTTGTATTTAAACTACTATTTCCAAATAACATCAGTTTAGATTTATTCAAATTTAATGATAATTTATTTTTATCAAGCCAGAACTTCACTTTACTTATTTCATTAGTCATATCCTCTAATAAATTCTGCAGCTCATCACCAGAGCAAAAAATGTTTGTATCGTCAGCAAAGAGAACCATTTTTAATACTTTGGACACTTTACAGATGTCGTTAATGTACAAGTTGAAGAATTTTGGACCCAAAACTGACCCTTGGGGTACACCACAAGCAATGTCCATACATAAGGAGCAACCACCATTTATTTTCACAAACTGCTTTCTGTCACTTAAATAACTCCGGACCCAATCTAAAACTACCCCTCTGACACCATAACGTTCCAGTTTTCTTATTAATATATCATGATCTATAGTGTCAAATGCCTTTGTCAAGTCTATGAATAACCCAGCCACATATTGCTTTTTGTCTATGGAATTTGTGATGTATTCTGTTGAATCTAATAGTGCCAATGATGTTGATCTGCTTGATCTGAATCCGTACTGACTCTCAGTGAGTAGTTTATGTTTATCTATAAATTTTTCCAGTCTGTTTTTAAACAGTTTTTCAAGAACTTTTGAGAATTGAGGTAGTAAAGAGACAGGCCTGTAGTTTGTGAAATGGTGTTTGTTTCCAGATTTGTATAGAGGTATAACTTTTGCTATTTTCATTCTGTCTGGAAATCGACCAGTTTGAAATGATAAATTACAGATGTATGTAAATGGTTTTATAATAGCCTCAATGACTCTTTTAACCACTATCATATCAATATCATTACAATCCAAAGATTTGTGATTTTTACATTTTTTGACAATTTCAAGAACTTCATTTTCATCAACGGCTGTGAGAAACATAGAATATGGATTTCTGTCAATCAGTGTATCCGGTTTTTCCTGTGCTTTCCCAGGATGAGTGATTGTTCTTGCTAAATTTGGTCCAGCAGTTATAAAGAATTCATTGAGACTATTTGCCACAACACCCGTATTGTATTCTTCATGGTCATTACAAATGAAATACTTGGGATAGTTCTTTTGTCCAGCCCACATTTTATAACACTGTTCAGGATTTCCCATAATCTTTTATTATTATTTCTATTTATATCTAATTGCTTCTTATAGTATTCCTTTTTACTATATCTACGTATATTAGTTAACCTATTTTTATATCTTTTGTATCTGATTTCAGCATCTTTAGTTCTCGTTCTTAAGAACTCTCTGTATAGAGCATTTTTCTTTATACATGCATTTTGCAGACCTTTTGTTATCCATGGACAGTCCATATATTTCTGTTTCCTACTATATTGCTTTATTGGACAGTTGGTATTGTACAGTAATGTAAATATTCTAAGGAATTCATTATAAGCACTATTAACGTCCTGTTCCTGATATACTTCACCCCAGTTTTCTTTCAATAAATCTTTTTTAAATGCATTCATTCTTTCTTCTGTTCTTACTCGTCTGTACTCTTTTTTACTGTCCATTTTATTGATCTTGTAATTCCTATCATAGATTGTAAAAACTGGAAGATGGTCACTTATGTCGTTAATCAGGAGTCCACTTACAGTCTTATTTTCAATGTCATTTGTAAAAATGTTGTCTATGAGAGTTGCACAATGTGATGTAATCCTGGTAGGTCTAGTAATTTTAGGGAATAGGTTCATACGGTGCATTGTGTTTATAAATTCCTCAGTGGTTTTATGTTTATTTGGGTTTAGCAAATCAATATTGAAGTCTCCACAAATGAAAACTTTTTTGCAAGCTATTTCAATAAATGTTTCTTCTATCCAGTCTTTAAATGTCTCAATACTACTACCTGGAGCTCTGTATATACAGCTAATGATTACATTTTTACTTTTTTCTTTACAAATTTCAACTGTAATACATTCTAGTACATTATCAATCACCATCGTCATCTTTTCCACCACATTAAATTTCAAGGATTTGTCCACATACAAGGCCACTCCTCCTCCTCCTTTGTTTCGCCTAGTTATAAATGTGAATTCATAACCCTCCAGTTCAAAGTCTGTTCCTTTTTCCATATTGATCCAAGTTTCTGATAAGGCAATGACACTAAATGGATGTGAAAACTGGTTAAGATATTCTTTGATATGACTAAAATTAGCATAGAGACTTCTACAGTTAAAGTGGATAATTGATAATTTATTCTCAGTTTTAATCCTCAGATTGTAGTCTTTATTTGTATAGTAGCAGCAATTGTTATTGTTAGATGAGAAGAAGTTGTTGTCTGGATCTATTTCATATTCCAAGTCATGTGTATTGTGATCCATATAGTTAAATGTTTTCAGTTCCAATTGATCATATTCTGCAACTGTCTGACTGATGCAGCTGTTTCTTCCAGATGTATCTGAGTTCTTCCTTCCAGTGTGTGTCATAAGTGAGTGTGTGGTTGTCTGTTACCTTGTTTGCCGTCCAGATCGTGTTGCTCACTGATATTTTTCGAGATCCGCCATATTTTTAATGGTCAGAACTTTGGCTTCCTCTGGTGATCCGTTTAGTTTAATGAATATTTTGCAGTTCGTCATCCAAGTGCTTTGGATTTTTCCCAGCTTCTTAAGGTGTCGCGCTTTTTTGGCTATTTCAGCGTTGTGTTTGGTTAGATGTTCATTGATAAAGACATTAGATCCTTTTAATTTTCTTCCTTGTTTCAGCAGCGTAATCTTGTGCTTTCGATTTACAAACCTTAATATAATAGCCGGTATGTTGCCGTTCCTCCTGGGAAGAGGGTGGCATGCTTCGACAGAGTTACAGTCCAGGGCAATCCCTTTGGACCGCAGGAAAGCAGCCACCTGTTGTTCCGTGGAGCTAATGTCAAGCTCTCCAGGTTCCTCATTGCTGTCAGCGGTCACCGCCTGAGCGTATGACCGGGGTTTAATATGGAGCCCAGTGATGATGACGTTGTTTATCCTGGAGTATTGTTCCAGGTCAGCGACCTTACTTTCCAGGTATGCAATCTTTTTATCTTTTTTGGCATTTTGGATGCGGAGGAGCTTTACCTCCTCCACAATTTCAATGATATTTTTCTGCTGCAACCTGATAGTAGAAATTTCCTCCATTATGAAGTCAAGAGACTTTTTAATGTCCTCGACTTCCTCAGCTGTCGGTGTCCTCTTCGGCCCCATTTTATCTGGTTACCCTGGTAGCAGGTTCAGTCAGCTGATTCCTCAGTCAGCTGTTAGCCTGGTAACGTGTTGGCTAGCCTGCAATTACCTCGTTAACTCCGTTAGTCCAGTCCAATATCCTGTATCAAAGTCGTAATCCAGACAGGGTTGTACCAAAGTTCCAACAATTTGAGTAGTCTTTGCTCCAGAAATTGATGGCCAAATTTCAAAAATCCACAGGACACGATCAAAACACAACTTTCAAACAAATGGCAAACAGGAAGTGAAAGCAGACAAAAACAACAAGCACGCATGCTACAAACTTTACCCGAGTCATTTAGACAGCCATTAGCACATGATTCTCCTTATGGGTACCTGATATGTTTAACATGCTGCTGACTTTTATTTTGGAAAGAGCCATTTCTCTGTAATAAATTCTCTTTTCCAAAGATGAGTGATTTCTTGATCAGATAGATTTATTTTTTTATTACTTTGTTGTTTCAGCATTTGTTGTTTAAATTTAAAAACTGCACTTTTGAGTTAAAATATTTATTTGTAATTTTAATAAATGACAAATTAAAAAAGCATGAACATTTTTTTGTATCGAAAAAATATCGAACTGTGACACCAAAGTATCAAACCGAACCGAACCGTGAATTTTGTGTATCGTTGCACCCCCATATACACACACACACACACACACATACACATATATATATATATATATATATATATATATATATATATATATATATATATATATATATATATATATATATATATATATACACACATACACACATATATATATATACACACACATATACATACATATATACACGCCATCCTTTATACCAAAGTACTGTACTACTATGATAACCTGATGGTGGCAGAACAGGAAAAGTCATACTTTGCCAAAGTCATCAATTCAATAGCAGCTTAGCTTATTAAACTAAAAAGCCAAAAATGCCAACCGATGGTCCTGCCTTGTAGTGGACTACTATAAAACCAGATTTTTTACTTCCCTCCTTAAAGACTTGGGAGCTGAAATAAGAAACGCTGACTCGAAATTTTCCAACTATCTAGAGTATTTCTTTTTTAGTACTTTGCATTGTTTGGTCTCAAACTAGTTGAAAAAAATATATAGTATTCACACAACTTTTAAAAAGGCTATATAACTTTAATTATTCTCAAAAGAGTTCGGATTTACGTTAAAAGTACTTTTTAACATTTGATCTAAAATAAGTAGGTTTTTGAAGTCCCACAGTTCTGGCTTCCTACTGAGTTTGCATATACACAAATCAGCCACAACATTAAAATGACATCATCTTGTTACAGTGCAATATTCTGCAGTGGTATTCCTGTGCACTGGCATTCACATGGATACTTCTTTGACACGTAGCATGCACCAAAACATTAATGCAAGCCAACCACACACCCTTGTCTCCGCAGCTTCCCAGGTAGCAGTGCCCTCCACTAGCCCCAAAGGTCCCATGGCTTAAGCACAAATGTGGCCAGATAACAAAAGCCCGAGGGAACTCCGGCCAATCCACTGGTGCCAGGCACCACAGGAAGCTCCCATGACTCGTGGACCCATCCCAAGACCATGTGCTGATCTCATTACTGACAATTTTGCAAATATGAGCTGTCATGTCATGAGTGCTGACTGTCAGCTCCCTCTCAGAGTTCATAAATACTGCGCATTGGCAATCAACCTGCTCTAACCCACCCTGTAAGTCTACATTGTATTTTTTTCATGGCTTGCACATGGGTTAGAAAAAGCCCATTTTCAAAGTCAAACACACACTTTCCATCACAATAGGAACCTCTCTGTGTAGCTTGGTTTGATGTGCACTTAAGAGAAAATAGGGCATTCGAAATGAGAGAGAAAACTGGAAAAATAAAGAGGTTTTTTTTTTTTTTTTGCAGTGTGGGTATTGCATCTCTCTGCTCAGAAGCCGTTCTGTGAATCCAGGTGAATGCCACAATCTTTACTTCATTTAATCCATCATCTAAAGGTTACAGAGCTGAGTCCCAAATCAAGAGCCGCAAGTTCCAGGTTAAGCTGAAGTCATAAATGTTGTCTTTCAAGCCATAAATGAATTGTTATAAATCCAAATTCACTGTCAACTACCATCTATATTAACAATGCTACCAAATATTTCAGATAATGCAGTTCTCTGTAAACTAATGGTCCAATTTTGAACAAGTATTTGTCATTTCTCTGCTGTTATGCATGCTACTGTCTGTGTTTTGTTGATAACAACAGAGTCTTGACATCTGAATCAAATAACACAAGGTATCATCTGCTGTCTGTCTGCTGCTCTGCACTGTCAAATGCACCTTTCTCCAAAGCTCGTGCAACGTGACTGGCCACTGCTGAAATCATTCAAAGCTCTGTGGTTGTTAGGGAAAAGATTTTATGACAAAGTGTTTAATCTTTGGGCTTGGAGAGGCTGTTGTCATTCCAAATGAAAGGGATAAACTCTGCATGAAAGTCTAAATCATTGGTGTCAAGTTAAGGTCTTCATGTCTAAAAAAAGAGACATGAAAGCATTGCTTTCATTCAACTCAAGGTTTAAAATCAGATGAAATTCAAACATTAGGGCAGTGTTTGCTCACAATATACAAGGCCAAATGTTTCAAATAATGAGGTGAGCATATGTACAAATGTTTGTGAGTCCAAATCTAAGGATTCAGACTGCTCTAAATGCTTCTGTTCAAAATCTACTGTTTGCAAACAGAAGCTAATCAGATGAATTTTGGCTTTAAGGGAGGGTGGCCTTAAAGGGAGAGGAACTGAAACTGCTTGTTTCCCACAGTGAATTAGTACTTTGAAGCAAGAATCATGCAAAGAAACTCAGCAGTCAAGAATAAAAATATCAAGTTGGAAATGATCACAACAGCTCTGCTTTAAATTCCTGAAACACTTTTTTTCTTTTTAAATTCAGCTTTATCCTAAACATTGTACACAATTTTCATCCAAAGTTACACACGTTTTGGGTATTTCACCATAGTAGGTGAAATACTGTCTGTCTGTCTGCCTTTGCTCTTCTCTGTGGTTTAAAGTGGGAGGGGTTGAGTTTGTTAACTGGTGACAATAAGGGACCAATCATGACTTGGCAACATTTGAATCATAACACTATTGTATTTACAAAATTTAAATGCATAAACACATAGTAGATTAGATTTTGGTTCATGTAGTCCCAGCTGTCTGTGTTGTAAAGGGATACATTAATACATTACGTTTTCCTTTTTTAAAGGGCCATTGCATTGCACTTTTAAGTAGAATTTCAAACACTGAGCAGTTGATGGTTTCCACAGGTGTACACTGAAGAAACCACCTTGCATAGATGTTTTGTATGTTATTCAGCCTAAAGAATGACTTTTTTTTTTTATTTACACTGTTGTCAGTTTTTCTCCAGTATCAGTACTGGGCTCACTGGAACGCAGAAGCTAAAAAAAAAAAAACCCACTGGGAATGAAATAGTTTTGTAGATAATGATCTACTTCAACCCACTTTAGGTGTCAGATCTGAAGTGTTTATTGCATATGTACTATTCAGGTGCCACCAAGTCCTGCTGAATTAATTGCCACTCTGCTCCCTCTGATGATATAAACTTTATGGAAAATAATATATAACGGGAAACTGCACCCATCTGGCACATCAGCAACCTCAATTCAAACCAAAAATAGAATTTCAAACCATTAAATGATGCTTGTCTCGGAAAGTTATGAGACCATTTCTCCCATAAGTGGTGAAATAAAGATAGACGGTGGGTTCAATACAAAGACAATAGCAGAAAAATATGAGCTCTTATATGCTGGTTCTGGCTCTACATATTGCACTGCTGCTTGTGGAAGTTGTATCCATATGCGGCATAAAATCCCCTCCTTGTGAATGTACCGTGTTTGTCTACTCACGCTCTAACAGCCAATATCTTAGCCCTGTTTTTCTCTAATAACGTGACTCCAAATTCTTTAACAATCTAAAGGTTGTCATTCTCAATTAAAGCAACAGCCATAAAGGAAAAACAACATACAAATAAATAATGTAAACAATAGAAAACAGACTTAAGTTTGCATTGGGACGTTTAAATTACTCATGGCAAATGGCTGTTCCTGAGTTTCTGTCAGTTTCATATTGCGCATTAGAATGAAAATCCCCCCCATAGAAACTTCATTACTGACGTTTAAATGCATGCCACAGTTCAGAGGATTGAGAGGAAACTTGGCACTCCACAGTTTGAGCTCCGAGCATTAATTTCTCATCCTTTTAAAGCTGCTGGAAGTCAGACACACTTTCAAAATCATTAACATCTTCTATTTTTTCTTACTTATCTTACCTGTAGCTCCGTTTCAGCCGCTGGCAGATTTTGCTTTTAAAAACACATCCTTCTCGAGTATTAGTCCAACTTGTGCCCGAGTTTGTAGACACCGGGTCAGTGGCTGAAAATCTAAAAGCGGGCCTTATTCCTTTGTAGCGTTGCAAACTACCTGAAATTTGAGCGTTTTCCTTTTAAAAGCCCACCGGCAACAGGTGTTCATTTCACTTACAGGTGACAGCGAGGGATCGACGTACTGTGCTCTTCCTGCCCGAGTCCAACCTCCCCCCTCCCTTCTTTCCTTCCTCCCTCCGCTGCTTGCTCCTGTTTCCTTGTTATGCTCAAATGGCTCAAAGCAAAACAAAGTAAACTGACAGACCACAGTCCTATAAGCCCCTGGATGTTTGAGCCAATGCTGATTTAATAACTGTGTTTGTTTGTGCAGGCAGAGGATGAAAGGAGATTTTTTTAGCCCTTAATCCCTTGATGGCATCCAGCTTAGCGGTAACCACAAGAGGGTGTCCTTTACCTGATGTTGGTGGCCAAACGGGGAGAACAGATGTACTTGTTAGACAAAGGACAGATGTTTGGGTTTTTTTTAAACTTAGTGAAAGTTTTTACTAAAATTGCTTTTTTGATCCCTGTCTTTCGCTTTTTGATATAGACACATGTTAACACAGATTATTTATTAAAGTGAGTCATGATTCTTTGCTAAACACTCAAGTTTTGATTCATGCAGTCTGACATCGAAAGCATATCTCAAAAAAAAAGACTTTGCATAGGATGTAATCCAGCTGTACCCAACAATCACAAAGGATAAAAAAAAAAACATCAAACGTTTTTGTAGATTTGTAGTCTCATTTTTATTGTTGTTAATACTTTTTAACTCCAGCAAGTGTATGCAAAATAACATTTTGGTAAATATTCAAAACCAAGCAAATGTAGACAAAAGGCAATACTTTATAAGGGAAGTGATACTTTTTGGTTAAAAAATATACTTAACATCATTAAAGTAATAAATCTTGATAGCAATGCAAATACAATCTTTAGGAGACATGCAAGTTCCCATCGTCTTTTACGATGTAACACATTATGAAGCCACAAATTTAAAATACAAGATGCCTATTTGTACATCATTAAAGTACTATACAATAATCACACCGATTCTCAGTCGTGCACTCTAGGAATAGTAAATTAAAGGCATCTGTCAAAATCTATACTCACTGATCATTTCTTAATGTATGTAGTGAGGTGCGTAACAGCAAAAACATTGATGTGCTGTTTCAGGTAAGCAGATGGACTGATATCCACCAGTCACTGAGTGTTTTAATGTTAATAAAGCTGCATATATATGTAAAGTCTCTAACTTCTGTAGAGCTTTGGCAGACATGTGAACACACAAGCCACATTTTAGGAAAAAAGTTAGGAGAAAAAAAACAAAACAAACACACACACCATAAATCTTTCAGTAAGCCCACCCAGACAAATACAGATATCTATCCTAAAATTATATGGTTTTACTCTTTGATACATACATTCAGTCAGAAAACAGCAGGCACCAAGATACACAGTGAGGAAAAATAGGGGATGATTGGATGGTATTTGGTTCAGTCGCCAAAGTCTGGGATGTCATCATAGGAGTAACCCCGGTAACCCTTTGCAGCATAGTAGGCGATTCTCAAATGGTAAAATCCCGGAAGAAAAACGAGTATCCCTATGATGATGACAGGAATAGTGCGGTCGGGATGCTAAAAACATCAAGAAAAAAATAAAGAAAATCTGGTAATCAGAAGGAATTTACACGCTATGATTTCAGTTATCTTTACCTAAATAATCCTACTCGTTAATGCTCACATTATTACATTCTGTAACCAAGTTTAGATAGACTTCATACATACTGAATACTAAATATTGCATTTAGTAGTGGAATGCAAGAGGAAGTCATTAAAGACTAATGTTCTCCATCACGCTTTAACATACTTACCTCAACACTGCCTGTCAGCACTACATGAACACACTCTACGCTGATGAGGCATGCAGCCATAATGACTTCATATTCTGACATCTGATTTCATGTAAATGATAAGTCATTTCATATGCATGGCATCTAACAACCACGAGGCAAAGGCAGACTCCATCAACACCAAAGAGATGTGTTTAATTTGTTTAATTTTACCACCAGATGGCAGTCTTGTGCTCAGAGTCACTGTAACCCTCAACCAGTTTTTTTCTTCTTTTTTTTAAAGACAGGGAGCTGCACTGGGCTGCGGTAATGTCGATCATTTGTCTGTATTAAGCTTCTGAAATGTTCTATTTATCTGTGTCTTGTAAAGTGTCCACTTACAGCACCTTTTCTGATGGATGTCAGCAGGCGACTTCTCCTCACCTGCCAAACGAGATGGCTCAGTTGGCATGACAGTGGCCCTATATTTAGGCCACATGATAACGGAGCCACCACCATAAGAAGCGAGCAAGCTCCATTCATTAAGGAAGAACAGGCAAAGAATACAAAAGTCCCAGAAGATCAGGAAGTGAAAAAAAGATCTTTAATTTCAGTCTCTTTGCATTAATTTGGGTGAACTGACCCTTGACTCTTCAAAAATAAATAAATAGGAATTTAATGCCTAAATTGGCTGCGTTCCTTCAACCTCTTTTCCCTTGGTTAATTTCTTTGTTTTTGCCACTACAATGGTTGACTAGGCTGAGTCAAAGGTTCCCAACACAATGTTCACTGAAGCCCTTGACATGGTTCCAGTTGTAAAACAACTGTTATCTAATATACACACACACACACACACACACACTCACACAAACAAACACAGAGAAAAAGATCAAACATTATTTTAGCCCCAAACCCATGCAGCCTCTTGCAAACAAACCTGTCTGATTTCTATTGCTGTAGTATCTATCGCTTGAACCTTGGATAATCTCCTAGTATTAGATATGCTATTTTAACTTGTGTGGGATAACTGGCAAGTACAACAGACTCATATACTCTGATGCTGCCTTCACGTCAGATCAAATTTTCTGCAAATACCATCTGCAGAGTAGGTTAAAAAATATTCACATTACCCTCCCACTGATAATGCGAATATGTGCAGGCTGAGTTATCTCCTGTGTGGTGTCATGAATTTAGGAAGCAAAAACCCCAAAGCAGGGGTTCCACTGAAGTTTAAACTCCAAGCTATAAAATATCAAAATCATTAGTTATATTCAGAAACACATAAAAGCACTGAGACCAGTAAAAGCAAGAGCATAGCACAAATCTGACAGCAGGACTATAAAAATCTCAGGACAGCTGTTCAATTATAGCTATTTAAGAACAAGAGTAACAGCAGCAGGGGTGTTTTAATTGCTGCTCAGGATGAAACTTTGGATTTTTTGTTGGCTCTCCAACTGTGTGTCAAAAGTAGGGCTGGGTAACAGTGCTTTATTAGTGCAGACAGAAGTGTCTTTATAGTACCAAAAACGGTCATGTATAACAAGAATATCTGGACAGATTGACCGTCAGGGGCGATTCTAGGATCAGAGCTTTGGGGGTGCTGAGCACCCAGAGAGCTGCCCAGCCAGGCAAGATAAACTTTACTTGTCACGATGAGACGTCTTCCCCGTGTCTGTCAGTCCCTGCATCCTTAAATGTCTCCAGTTGTCCCGAGTTCCCTGTGACTGTCTCCTTGGTTCATTTAAACCCCTGTTCCTCCCTGTCCTCATCGTCTGTTGTCTTCGTCTCCGTTATCAGACATCATAATTTTACCAT
This sequence comes from Perissodus microlepis, assembly GCF_051167445.1. Taxonomy (NCBI): domain Eukaryota; kingdom Metazoa; phylum Chordata; class Actinopteri; order Cichliformes; family Cichlidae; genus Perissodus; species Perissodus microlepis. The sequence continues at coordinate 34,244,925 of NC_140467.1, read as the reverse complement.
CTCTGAGTAAGTCTGCAAATTTCTTTATTAAATCATAAGATTCTTAAATTCATCAAGTCTCTCTGTGCCTGGGTCCTCGTCACAAAACATGACATCACTGCTTTGTACATTTTACACAATTTCCAAAAATAGAGTCCTTGAAATGTACAAAATATTGATAAATAAAATTATAAAAATGGAGGCAACTTTGCCTATGGTACGATGTATACAATGTATGAAAAGATCTTTACTGCAGATACTACTATGGCTCTGCAGACTTTTTATTTTATTTTAGCCTATGTCGCCTCACCTTGAATTTGGCAAATCTGTCTATCACTTTTTGGTGATCAACTCTCTCAAGCAGTTTAACAGTTTCTGTTGTGCCTGTCACTGTTCCCTGTCTGTTTTTTTACCTGGTTCTTCCTGACCTTGTACTTTCTCCTCACGTTCCCCTCTTTCCTCTCTCCCTCTTTGTACTGACAATCTGGTGTTATCTATACTTTTGTTGTTAAAATGTTATGTCTCAAACAAGTACTGAATGCTTTTTATATTTTTAGTAGTGTGTCACACAAACAGTAAATATTGTCAAAAAAATTAAGAAGTCTTTGGGGGTGCTATGATGGGCTAAAATCGCCCCTGTTGACCGTCTTGTTTACTTATTCTTGTCAGCAAATCAGGCTGGAACCCTTTATGCCTTCAGAACTGTCTTATCTATTTTTGGCATGGATTCATCAAGGTACAGGAGTCTCTGGTCTAGTCTCTAGAACACTTCTAGAGATTTTGGTCCATACTGACAATGACAGCATCACACAGTTGCTGCAAATTTATCAGCTGATGCTCACTGGATATTCTCTCTTTTTTGGACCATTCTCTAAGTTGAAGGCTAAGTGCACTGCGTTGCTTTAGATATACTGAGTTGATTAGATATTTGAGATATTTCTGTTAACAAGTAGTCAGGCAGATAACATCTAACTCAAGGAATGGAAAGGCTACACATAACAGACAACTTCGTAAACTACCAGTCAAACTGTATCTTTAGGTCCTTTGTTACTAGCACCTAGCAACTTACTTCATATGAGTCAAAAAATATCAAAGATAACACATTTTAAAGGTGTATAATACTATTTTATATTATTCCCAAAGAGCTAGCCAATAACTTGGGGTATGAAGAAACTAGACAAGAAGGAGGACAAAAGCAGCACAGGCCTGACAAAAACAAAACATCTATAACAGATGATCGGTCTCTGAACGTTATGTCCTTAAGAAATACGGAGGGGGGGGGGGGGGGGGGGGTGTCCAGCAAAGACCTAGCACATGGCCTGGGAGATGCATCCGGCCTTTCATTTGAACCATCACCTGTTCACCAAAGCTTCATCAGAAATGGTCTCTGTACAAGGTTGGCTGTCAAGAAGCCATTCTTGAGGAAGGGAAACAGGAAGAAAAGGCTGAGGCAGAAAAACACATAATGTAACACTGAAAGTCATTGACTGGCCTCCCTGAAGCCTGCACCTCAACATTGCAGTGTGGGATCATCTTGACAGAGAATGGAACAAAAGGCAGCAAACATCCAAAGAAGAGCTCTGAATGTCCTTAAAGAACTGTTCCTGAAGACTACTTAAAGAAATTGCAAGAAAGCTTGCCTCAGAGGGTTTGGGCTGTGTTGAAGAATAAAGATGGTCATGTCAAACAGTGACTTACAAGCTCAATACAATTCTACCAACTGTTTCTGCCCTATATACTGTAAGTTTCCATAAATCGCTATACTCATTTCCCATTTTGCCCTCAAAACACAAAGAAATGAGGAGTGGTTTAAGACTATTTGTTCTCTTTTGTTACATCTTTAGAATAATATCACACAAATGGCTGTATACTAAGCATATAAATACAGACAGCAGCTATAAAAAAAAAACTAAAAAAAAACCAGGCAAATAGTGATTCTTGCTCTGTCCAAAGACAACATAGAAACAGACAGAAATACTGTAGCACGTGAGTCCCAATTAAATCCTAACTTGTCATTTTAGGTTTTGATTCATTTCAGATTTTGTGTGGATTTAAGATGCTCATTAATGAGTTTCATATCCTGGCAAGCACACCCTGTTATCGTTCAACTAAGCAGGTAAACAAAGCTAACCAGCTGGTGACTCCACCTTCAAATGAGAATGGTGTAGTTCTTTGTTTTTCAACTGTCAGTAAGAAAGGAAACACATATTTCCAAAACTGCTACAAACTAGTCTTCAAACACCGAAATGCATTATAGATGATGCCCTTCAAATGATGTAGAAAACATTTTCTGGATACATAAATCTTAGGGAAGCTGCAGAAGAAACACGAACATAAAGGAACATGCAGAGAGAGGTGATGATTTGACCCTTACAGCGAGGGCATGCGGTTGCATTTCTCTAGCATTTCCACGCAAAGGATCGATACAAAGCTGGTCTCAGTAATCATGGTTATTCTTTGAAGAAACATTTCTATCCTGCTCTCATCTTTAAGTATAACAAAGCCCCCATCCACAGGGCACAAGGGGTCAATTCATGGTTTAATGAATTCCTCTGAGAAACTGTGAACTTCTGTTAGACAGAGGTGCCCACCACACTAATCAAAGTCCCAAATAGGACAATATCTATTTGACTTGCATTTCATCTTGGGGTGGGCAATATAGTCTTAAAATTACACACAATATATCACAATGGAAATTATGCAATAATGAATTTTTTTTGATATAGAAGAAGTACTGAACATTGTATCTGTGATTGCAGCTCGCAGGCAGCAACATTTATTAGTGAACACAAAGTAAAGGGAATATTCCAGCCTTCTTTTCCAATGAGTTCCGGTCAATGTTGACAGACTGCCTAATTTGAAGTGTGAATCTTTTGCCACAAGGTGCCAGCAGGAGCAGCAGCATTATTTTGCAACAATAGTGACACAGCATGAATCAAATGTAATCACAAAAGTAGCTTTGGCAAAGTTTTCCCTGGAAATTTGAGGTAAAAGTATAACATAACTGCCTAACATGTTACCGATAACTAAACTTCCTTAACTCTGTAAGGAACTGTATATTGTTGTCACATATAAAATATCTTTCAGTTTTATTATCTGTCGTGTTGTATTTTGATTACTCTTCCAGTCATATGAGTGCAGTTAATTGCTCCAGTGATGCTCAGGTGAGTCATTTGTTTAATTTTGGATTGCACATCACCTCCTCACGTGCTTTCATAGCCTGGTTGCACTCGACTGCATTTTTTCCTGAAATGGTGAAACAAGCTTGTTGTTTCCACATTTAGCAGGAACAGTTTTCTTGCATATTTTGTAAAGTATTGTGCTTATCTGAAGGTCTGATCTCTTATAGCCAATACTACTGAAGTAGTACCCTTTTATCACAGGCCGACACACGGCTCGCGCTCTCACAAATGTTTGGCTTGTGTCTTTGTTGTACATGCTAAATAAGGCATAGCGTTGTTATATCAGTGATAACATGACAGCACACTGAAGCTGCTCTGGCAGCATGTGGCAGTGAAAAACCTAACTTTCAGCCTGCTTCATAATCATTTTGAGCATAGTCCTAGACTAAAAAGAACATTTAATCACAATCACCATTAGAAATAGTAGTTAGTCCAGGATGAGGCATAATCCAAGTCTTGGAAACTAAACATTTACCTTTGTTTTTCCTTTGATTTGTCACCCATCTGTAGCTCTAAATACGTTTTAAACAGAAGAAGACAGGAGCGGCTCAGACAGAAGGAGTTCCTTCACAAATGAATTTCTGAGGGCTTGTATTCCTGACACAAGCCTTACCGTTGGATTTCAGAAAAGAGGAACAAAAGAAAATGACTTGGTAAACACTAACCGTTTTTTGGCAGCAGACAAGGAAATTGTTTTTCAACCTAAAGACTGTAGACATGTTTCACTGAAAAGTCAGTGTATGGCCCATTGGCCAGGAAAAGCCCACCAGAGGGTCCAATCTGGCCCACAGGACAGCTTTGGAAAATGCGGATAATTTTAAAGGCTTAAACTATGAAACTGTATTTTCATAAGTTTTAGTCTTCTTAATAACAAAATATATAACCTATGGCATTTCACCAGAGCAAGTAACAAATACACTTTTGTTTTTCAATTTTTAGTATCTATTTTTTTTATTCAACGTTTCTTTTTTTCACAAAGTGCACAATATGACATTTTCTGTGAATTCACACATAATTTCTGTTTCAGGACAAAGTCCTTCATTTCTTTACAGTAAAATTATTCTTGGTGTAAAGGCTCCATCAATGTAAATTTTTTTGAACAGATATTAAACACACTAACCAAACTCACCTCAACCGGTATGATTTCTGCCAGAAGAAGGGCCCCAAAGATAATTAGTAAAGAGCCAATCAGAAACAGGAATATTGCCAGTGCAATCGCCTTGTATGGGATCTTTGGAGGGGGTTTCTTGAACTGTGAAAAGTGAAATTGTGGAAAAATATAGTTAGTTTTCAATTTTGTACATCAGAATATATTGATATCATATGATTTCATGAGGCAGCTACTCAATCTAATCTACTTTAATGCAATTAGAATTTCCCCATCTCCAGATCAGCTTGCTTCCATGTTTAGCAACAAGAAATATCTCTTGCCCCATGACAATTGGAAAGCTCCTCTGTATAGTACTAATCTCAAAATCATGAATTCAGCCTAAGATTACATGGAAAGATGCTGGGATTGCCTAAATCCAAAGTACTGTGAACATTTTCCAAGATACTTGGAACAACCTACCTGGCAAGTAATTTAGAAATAATGCCAATATAACAAAGAGAACTGGCACTCTTTTAAATGCAAACAGTGATCACACTACCCAGTAATTTGATTATTTTTCTTCCATGTTTACTCCACTTTGTTTGGAAGTTAACTATGTACGACCTACTCATGATATTACTGTTGAAAGCAGCTTCATTTATCATGCCTAAAACTTTTGCAAAGTCGTTTTAATTACAGAGGGCCTCAGCTTTACACAGAATCATTACTTAACGATTCATAACAAATCACTGCTGGTGGTGGAGAAATGTTTTAGTAACATTCTGTCATCAATCTACAAAGTCTCTCACCTGTAAGTCTATGTAACCATCATCATCAGGTGCCAGCCGTGAGTATTTGACCTTATTGTTAGATATTCCAGCAGTGAGCATGTTGCTTCTAGTTGTCATCATTATGGCATAGAAGCTGTTTGGAGAGAGAAGCACAGACAGGTAATCATCCAAGATGGCTACATTTATCTCGTTCGGTGTCGTGAGCTGAAGGAGAGCCGTCTATTTTTGATCTATCCAGAGAAAAACAACCTGACAACTAAAGCTCAACATTGATGGGGAAAGAAAAAAAAAAAAGGATTCTGCTCACTGATTTATAAAACTGCCCAAAGCATTTAGAAATAGAAAAGATTACTCAACATCCATCACAGTCGTCAAACTTATACATGCTCTCAACACAGATACGTTTTATAGGAACCATGAAATGCCGCTGAAATGGCAATCCCAGTAAAAAGACAGAGAGGTCAGTGACCGGGATACACTCATCTGCTCTTTTCATTTCCACTTCTGCTTGAACATGTAAACAGTGAACAGATAACTTCCTCAGATAAACCGGTTTACATTCAAATCAGGCAAGGTCATGGAATAGCTTGATTTAAAGTATTTATTATAGAAGAGAGATTTTGTGAAAAGGAATAGGGAAACTCCCCCGCCCCCATCTTTTCAGTAACAAATCCTTGCAGATAACAACTCAACTCAAGAGAATTTTGTGAGGGCCACTGCTTCTATTCCACACACAGCTTCTGGTATGTATCGCGAATAAGCAAGTCAGTGTTAATGAAAACAATTTAAACGATTATTCTGCTTCACATGACGCAGCATCCATTCAAGAAAATATAAAAACCAAAAAAAATACAGCAACACTGACCTACCCCAGAGGAACTCAGAGAAATGTGAGTACTCCTGTGATCTGATCTCTCTTAAGGCCTGTGTTGTGTTTAATTTGGATCCCAAAAAGGAAGACTAAGTCAGTAAATAAAAACTGTGGACGCTATATCAACACGGTATACAGGAGCAATCAGAAACATCTTGTTATTTTGCTGACAGCTGTCACATCGAGTCGACACAGAGCCATTTGTGATCAGGAAAGCTCAGGGTTATGTCAATAATGTCGTAGTGAATCATACGAAGTTATTTTCAGGGACTTATCTTGATGACTTTTTTTTTTCTTCATTTATTTTTTAAATGAAGAAAAATTAACTTTAGTAATTTGGGGAATGATTTAAAAAACCACTGTGAGAAATTAAAGGAAATATAATATACACATATGTAACTAATAAGACGGTAGGGGTGTGTGCAATATTGGCTTCCCTTATTCACTGAACTACGATAATACGACATAAAGCAGAGTTATTGGCACCATTTAAATTCACAAACCCTGACTTACCGTAGCAAATCGCCATAATTTTACTGTGTACCAGTGCGCGTTAATGCTAGCGAACTTTGGTTACCTAATTAGCTAGAACATTAGCCATTTAGAAGTTATGCTATCAAAAGCTAGCAAACATTAACAGACAGTCGCGAACACATAAAGCTCGTTTCCTTCTCTCACCATTATCTGAGGTATGTACGAACAGCACACTTGTGTCCATGTAGCTCGGAATGCTCTCAGCGGCGCCACATCTGCATTGTTTACACCTATTAAAAACTACATCAACTTCCTTATTTTTGGTTTCGTCATGGCGCATGCGCACACAAATGTCTCGTTTTAACTTTCTAATCAATTAATTTAAACAACACGCAAACTATTAGATAATGAACACGGTGAGAAATATGAAAAGAAGTGAGAAAAGAAAGGAACAGAAAAAGAAAAACAAAACAAAAAATAGCACTAAAAGCACATGAGCAAAGAGCAATGTCAGCATGACATTAAACATAACCTAAAACAAAATACCTTTAATAAGGCAGAATGAATACATATCTAAGAAATACAAAGAAAAACAAATATATCAATAAAGTGGAAAAATAAAATGCAAGAAAGAAATGAGCTCAATTAATCACATAAAATAAAATTTAAAAAATGAAGGTGGCCCAAATGCAAAATTCTTAATAAAATCCAACAGAATGTCATGTTAAAAGCTAATTAAAGGTGCTCAATATGTAAAAATATAAATGAAAATAATAAAATACAATGCATCAGTATTTTAAAAAACTGTTTTAAAAGCATAAATTCACTCAGTGTATTCCTAGTGATGGTTATTTTTGTTGAGAGTGACCAGGATGAACAGGATTAGAAATGACCATATCAGAGAGATAGCTTAGGTGATATTTAGAGACAAAGTTAGACAGATGAGGCTCAGATGGTTTGGACATGTGCAGAGGAGGGATGGTGGATATACTGGGCAAACAATATGAAATATGAAGCTGCCAGGCAGGAGGACAAGAGAAGATATAGTGAAGGAGGATATACAGAACTTGGTGTGACAGAAAAGGCTGTTAGAGATAGGGTAAAATGGAGGCAGATGATCTGTGATGACCCCCAAAGGGATCAACCAAAAGAAGGAGAAAGTGAATTTATTAAGTAAAATAGCTAAAATTCACAATAAAACTGAGCAAAAATGATTTACTAAATACAGTAAAAATAAATAAATGAGCAGCAGATATCAGATGGCCATAAAGTGTCTCAGTATTACAGAGTATAAAATATAGTGGACAGTACAATACAGTGGCTCTGCGTAAACAGTTAACATGAGAGACAATGATTGTCTGCTATAGACATGTTGTATTGCAGGCTGCCAGTACGCACAGACAGACTACAATTACCACTTAAATCCAAACCTACAGACAATTTAGAATCACCCTAATATGGATGTCTTTGGACTGTGGGAGGAAATCAGTGAAAGCCCACTCAGGCACAGAGAGAACATGTAAACTCCACACAGAAAGTGCACCAGCACTTAGAAAGTCCTTCATTCGATATTCCACCTCCATAAAAGTAAAGAGCCTTCTCAGCTAAAGTGTTGAAACTAGCTATTATGTTGGTGCGTTATAATTATTGAAATATTGTTGTAAAAAAGAGAACACATTATTATATAAGTGTATAATGTGTACCCAGAGTACCCAGCCTTCTTAGAGTCCCTGGGGGGGGTGCTGGAAGGTGCTCCACCTGGAGACTCTGTTGTCCTGCTGGAAGACTTCAATGCTCACGTGGGTAACGACAGCGAGACCTGGAGGGGCGTGATTGGGAGGAACGGCCTCCCTGATCTGAACCCGAGCGGTGCTTTGTTATTGGACTTCTGTGCTAATCACAGTTTGGCCATAACGAACACCCTGTTCGAACATAAGAGTGTCCATAAGTGCACGTGGCACCAGGACGCTCTAGGCCGTAGGTCGATGATCGATTTAGTAATCGTATCACCAGACCTGCGACCATATGTTCTGGACACTCGGGTAAAGAGAGGGGCTGAGCTGTCAACCGATCACCACCTGGTGGTGAGTTGGATCAGGTGGCGGGGGAGGACGCTGGACAGACCTGGTGCACCTAAACGCGTAGTGAGGGTGTGCTGGGAACGTCTAGCAGAGGCCCCAGTCTGCGAGATCTTCAACGCACACCTCCGGCAGAGCTTCAACAGCATTCCGAGGGAGACTGGGGACATTGAGTCCGAATGGACCATGTTCAGCGTCTCCATTGCCGAAGCTGCTGCATTGAGCTGCGGCCGCAAGGTGGTTGGTGCCTGCCGTGGTGGTAATCCCCGAACCAAATGGTGGACACCAGAGGTGAAGGGAGCCACCAGGCTGAAGAAGGAGTCCTATCGGGCTTGGTTAGCCTGTGGGACTCCGGAGGCAGCTGACGGGTATCGACAGGCCAAGCGGAATGCGGCTCGGGCAGTGGCCGAAGCAAAAACTCGGGTGTGGGAGGAGTTCAGAGAGGCCATGGAAAAAGACTTTCGGACTGCCTCGAAGAGATTCTGGCAAACCGTCAGGCGTCTCAGGAGGGGAAAGCGGTGCTCTACCTGCACTGTGTATAGTGCTGGTGGAGCGCTGCTGACGTCGACTGAGAAAATTGTCAGGCGGTGGAAGGAATACTTCGAGGACCTCCTTAATCCCACTGACACGTCTTCCGAGGAGGAAGCAGAGTCTGGGGATGAGGGGAACGACCTGCCAATTTCCGGGGGTGAGGTCACTGAGGCAGTTAAACAACTCCTTGGTGGCAGAGCCCCTGGTTTTGATGAGGTCCGCCCCGAGTTCCTGAAGGCTCTGGACGTTGTAGGGCTGTCCTGGTTGACACGCCTCTGCAATGTTGCGTGGAGATCAGGGGCAGTACCTGTGGACTGGCAGACCGGGGTGGTGGTCCCCATCTTTAAGAAGGGGGACCGGAGGGTGTGTTCCAACTACAGGGGGATCACACTCCTCAGCCTCCCTGGGAAAGTCTATGCCAAGGTGCTGGAAAGGAGAGTTCGTCCACTAGTCGAACCTCGGATACAGGAGGAACAATGCGGTTTTCGTCCTGGTCGCGGAACACTGGACCAGCTCTTTATCCTCTCGAGGATACTTGAGGGTGCATGGGAGTTTGCCCAACCAGTCTACATGTGTTTTGTGGACTTGGAGAAGGCATTCGACCGTGTCCCTCGGGGTGTCCTGTGGGAGGTGTTGCGGGAGTATGGGGTGTCTGGCCCATTGCTACGGGCCATTCAATCCCTATACAACTGTTGTAAGAGCTTGGTTATTAACTTTAGGCACCTTTTTTAGTGTACAATGCTTTGCTTGGAAACCTTGGTTCCTGGTATTCATGCCACCCACATCAAGACTGCAGAAGATCATATGGACGTAGCATGTAACATGGACTGGTTCTTATATACCGCTTTTCTATTTGAGCAGTCAGCACTCACTGATGTTAGCTGTCACTCGCCACCACACAACACAACAAAACATGCTCAGCAGTGTATTGGAGAACACGACTCAAAGGGCTTGAAAGCCTTCGATTCTTCCTGAAAACATCCCCAGAGCTCAATTTTCTAGATGGATCGGTCATCAGAACAAGCCTGACCTATGGAGACCCCATCATGAAACACAAAGGTTACTAAAAATCTGAGAACCAGATATCCTGCCCATACCCTGACGAGTCAGAGCTAAAAGGTTTTTCTCCAAATTGTAGTGTAAGTAAAAATATGGTTATAATGGGCATACCTTTGCAAATGATTCCAAGGTAAATCCGTGAATTAACTGTATGCAAACTACAAAAGTAATGCATAAATAGCCCTTTCCTGTAAGCAATCACTGTAATGTAAATGGATTGGTAATTACAGTGGTGTGAAAAAGTGTTTCCCCATTCCTATTTTTTTGTATGCTTGTCCCACTTAGTTGTTAAACATCATCAAACAAATTTAAATATTAGAAGAAAATAACACAACTGATACAAAATGCAGTTTGTAAATGAAGGTGTTTATTTTAAGGGTGTAAGTGTTTGGAACATCATACTAACAGTAAAATATGATGGTGGTAGTGTGATGGTCTTGGGCTGTTTTGCTGTTTCAGGACCTGGAAGAAAATGGAAGCATCAATTTACCACAATTTACCAAAATTGTGGGTAATCTGTTCATGACCTGTCCTGACGTGGACTTGGGTTCTACCACAGGACAATGATCCAAAACACACGAGGAAACCCACCTCTGAATGACTTAAGGGAAAAAAAGGAAGACTTTGGAGTGGCTTAGTCAAAGTCCTGACCTAAATCCGGTTGAGATGCTGTGGTATTACCTTAAAAAGGCGGTTCAAGCTAGAAAAACCCTATTCTGCAAAGATGAGAGGACCAAAATTCCTCCACAGGGCTGCAACAGACTCATTGCTAGTTATAGCAAACACTTGATTGCAGTTGTTGCTGCTAAGTATGGCCCAACCAGTTATTATAGTTTATGTGGGCAATAATTTTTTCATGCAAGGCCGTGTACATTTGAATTATCTTCCCCCTTAATAATAAATACCTTCACTTAGAAACTGCAGTTGGTCTTGACTTGTGTTATTTTGTCTAATATTGAAATTTGTCACATTTAACCATGACAAAAATACAAAACAAAAATGGAATCAGGAAGAGAGCAAATACTTTTTCACATCACTGTATATCGTACTAAAACCCTCATTCACCCATTCGTACATTTTTAATCTAACACTCACATGGATGCATTGGGGACAGATCAGGGTTTGTCATCCAGCCCACAAATTCTTCAACATGCAGGTTGGAGGAGCAAGGGATCAAACCTAACCTTTCGATTAGCTGACAACCTGCTCTAGCTCCTTAGCCATAGCATGCGTATGGCCCCATGTGTCACCCATAAATCTTTGGACCAATCTCCAAAGATATTTTTGGACCTATATCTAAAGATTTGAGTTGCATAACATTTCTTTTTATACATTTACTTTGGCAACAGTCCACTCCTTGGTCCTTTACTCCTTTTCCTGAGATATACTACAGCTTTTTCATAATACCCTATCTAGAAACTATTGATTGTGAACTATCTTTTTATGATTCTATTTTTTTTGCTGTTAAGATTTATGTAAGCATATAAATACGGACTATCTGAAGAAAGGCTAACTGTTGGTATTTTCCCCTTCCTCTCAAAATTTCAGGCATGCAGTCCTCAGAAAGACATCATCCTTGAGTTTCTCTCTGCTATTTCTCTTTTTGTTACATTTCTATGTCACTGTATTTGTGATTTATACGCACACTTTCACAGTAAACTCAATTCCACCTGCCGCTCTGGAATCCTGACTTTTTTGTCTCTCCAGTTGTTTGGTTAAGCTGAAAGTAAATGTCACTCTGCTTAAGGATAAGATCCTTCTTGAGCTGCATACAAAACAAAGTCCCTACCATTACAGCCAGAAGATTAAGACCCATATTTCCCCACGTTTCCACAAAACAACAGCCGTCACTTGCTTGTTAGTGTGTCATCTGTATTGCTAGATATAGAAATTTAGATACAACCATGCTCATAAATATTTATCAGTGTAGTCTGAAGAAATGCAACCTACTTTCTACTACTGAAATATATCACTAATGATTACTTCACTGCTAAACTAATCCTAACTGCCCTTGCTGACTATCAATAGCATCAGCCACCTTCCTTCAGGCAGCATTTCTTCACTCAGTGGGAGTCAGAATCAGATAACAAGCGGAAGAGAGTTCACACAGTTTGGGATTTCCTGATGCAATTATATACAATTTATCTTTTAAAGTCAAGATATTAAGCTCCAGCTTCAGCATCTTAGCTCCACTCATATATTGGGTACTTATGTATTATATAAGATGAAGATGCCTTCATATATGGCCTTAGAGCAAAGATGAACTTTGCATGCAGACTTTAGTTTAAAAAAAAACTGGGTCAAAACTATACACTCTATTGTTATGCTTGTCCATGAATGTCTCTGCTGAATTTTGTACTAATCCATCCAATAGATCATAGGTGTCAAACTCTGGCCCGCGGGCCAAATTTGGCCCGCAGCCTAATTACATTTGGCCCGCAAAGCCATACCAAATTACTATTAGAGCTGGCCTACTGGTATTATACAGCTAATATATATATTGTTTAGTATTAAGCTTTGCTTGTTCCATATTCAGTTTTTCAGCAAAACGTGTTTGAGTCCATAAGAAAAGATTCATTCTTATATCTGGAGGAATAAATATATTTCAATAAATATTAATGTTAGCCCACGACTTTGTTCCATTTTGGCCCACTGTGTATTTGAGTTTGACACCCCTGCAATAGATCCTGGGTCTTTCCATGGAAAATCAGTGTGTGCCTCCCAACAACCCCCTAAGAATGTATTTATTTATTTCTATATTTGTACAATAATGTCTGCATATCAATTGAAGTGATAGAAAATTGTACCTTTAGACTATGAAAACGGACAAAGGGCGAGGTGCTCAAAGCACATAAGGTTAGTTTGAAATTTGATCCCTCAGATGTTCTTCGGTAGGAGCTAGGCACATGAATCATAACTAGAAGATGACCCTGGGATTAAATTTTAGATCAACAGGAGACCTTTCATATACACTAACTAGTTTCAAACAGTCACCTGATCACACATGGGCATAAAAAAATCTTTACCCAAAAGTCTTTTTAGACAGTTTTCATCGCTTGAAGGTCATTTTTTTATGGCTTCAAAAAAACATTCAAAGATTTCAGTGTATGCCACTGAAACATTTATTTTATACATTTACTTTGGCAAGTGAGAACTCTTCTCATGTTTAGCTGATTTTATATGGAATAATCTGATTTCCTTGCATAGGTAAAATCTTCAACCAACTGACAGCTAAGGCAATTAGTTGGGTTCATCCACTGGAAACCATGAATGCTTATCCATATTCATTAGAATTTATCTTTTGCTGGCCATGAGCATTTCTAAGGAATTTCATGGCAGTGGCAATAGTTTGATGGAGAGTCTAGACCAACTTGTGGATCAACTGGTTGACAGAAAGACACTTCTTTTCTACCAACCTATTCCATACATTACCACAAAAAATAAATAAATAAATACTGATGCCAGTACCAAAAGCTACCATCAGCACACCAGAACAAAATTACAGTGCTGAAAGCTGGAAGTATTAATGCCAGGGGCTTATGAGGAGTCACCAAAAGGAAAATTAACTGATGATTGCAGATGTAGCCCACAGATTACATCCATTCCATTTCCCTTCCCAAAACATTTACCTCAAATGTACTAAGTAACACTGTGGATTGTTCCCTTCCTCATACCTGTGCTGGTTTCTCAAATGGAACCAAGACAAAGATGATTCCCCACCTGTAATGGCACCAGCACCTCATAGGTGAAAAAGAGGTAAAGGCTGCCATCCATTCATAATTTAAAAAGAATAAGGTGACAGATCCTTTTAATACCCCTTTAATACCAGTATCCTTTGAAAATAATAATGAAATACTGCATGTACGTCATCCCGTTTCACAAAAATCCACAACACAGCAACAGGTCAGTGCAGACAATGAATTCAGTTAAATTTTAACATCATTCATTTACATGAAAAACTCCAAATGCCACTTTAAAAGACAACAGCAACACCATTTGGGGAAGCTGCAGGCAGTATTCAGAGAACCTGGATATAACTGGAGGGAACAAACTGTGTGAGCCTGAAGTCAGCTGCCTTTTTCTACTGATGGCAGGAAACCAGGGACCTTCACTGAGAACTTATTGTGCTCAAGCATGAACTCCCTACTATCATAAATAAGATACCACTGTTAAGAATACACCACTTCAATCGTTGTGGGAACTACAAAAAGAACTTGGCGTGTCAAGGAAAGAAACAATGTTGAAAGTGTTATATTATTGCCATCATCTAAGCAATTACTCGATGAAATACTAAAGACTCAAAAGGGCATATCAGCAGCATTCCTTTCTTACTGCATTAAATCAAAAGGCACACCAGACCCCTGCAGTACTGAGGAATTTACGAACAGTATTAAAGTGTAAGGTAAAGCTAAATTCAGGGACAACACTTTTCTTTGGGCTTGTGCTTCTAGCCAATTTAGGGAAGTCACAAACTTTTTTGTGTCCATTATTTATTAACCAGAGTGTTTCATTTAATCAAATAGATACGATCAAATGAGAAATAGTCTGGAGGTACACAGTGCTTGTGCAGTACTCTGTTTAGCTCTGTTTAGCAAAGACCTTGGGGCACTTTAATTGCACAAACACTTGTTTCAGGCTGGTCTTCAGAAAGTGGTGAAAGGTTGCTGCTGAAAATTAGCCTGGTACCATGGAAAATATTACATGGCTTGTAGCATGATGTTACAGGGGTCATAAAGAAAAACACAGTGTCTCGCCTGCTGTGGCGATGCTGGCAGGACGCCTTGTTCACATGGGAAAGCCCATAATGCACCAACTGTGTACTAGCCTACTCCTCATTTGTCCTGCCTCTTTGAGCTTGTTTTGTACATTTACCATAAAAGGCAAGGACCGCTTATGAAATAGTCAGACTATGGGAAATATCCTACGTTTTTGTAATAGTATGTTTTTTAGCCATGACATTTGGGCACATTTTTTCCAGTATTATGCTTATATAGTGTTACAGTCCATAACTTTAGAGATGATGTTTGATCCCCCCCTAGCAAGGCTAGAAAGAGAAGTAAAGACATGCATATAGTTGTGCAATCCACCCTTTTCATAGCAAACATGGTAGATTAAATAGTAAAAACAAATCTCAGCATAATACGAATGAAGTTTCTAAACTGACTGAAGAATTTAAATCATCACGTGTCTAAAGAGCAAAAACCTAAAGGCATGGTTGCATGGCTGTTAAATTAGATAGCAGTTTCAGCTAAACTGAGCCGATGTGTTTATATTGTATATCAGTGTGTCCACAGCTATGTGCACTGTGTGTATATATAGAGTCATGTGTATCTTAATTCATTGCTCTGCTCATACAAAAATGCTGGTCAAATTATTACTCACAACGTAAATAATCTATGTGTACTGTTTCAGTTGGTGAATTTATGCATACATGTGTTTACACACTGTATTGGTGTTTCTGTCCAAGCATGCAGATGTAAAATCACAGTTTATTACTTGGCTATAACCTGATTATGACAGGAATCAAGTAAATAAATGTCACGATCCTGGGTCTTATGACCCAGTGTTTTGAGTTTTAGTTATTTTGATGTTTATAGTGTATGGTTACGCTCATTAGTTTTTCTAGTTCATTTGTTATTAGATTCCCCTTGTGTCTTCCAACCCCTGTTAAGTCTCCCTTGCCCTTCATGCGTTTCATGTCTGTGTCTTACGTTGTCAAGTTCAGGTTGTCATGTCTGCATCTCATTATGTTTCCTGTTTTATTTTGAAGGGGTCCTGTGTTCTGTCACAGTCATAGGTCGTGTCCAAATTCATGGGCTGCATCCTCCTGAGGACCCAGCCTTCGCGGTCTACGTGGGCCGGGTCCTCAGAAGGTCGGGTAGGCCGGAAGTAAACGGCTGGGGAAATTGGACAGTCTAGTCTTCTGATTAGCGTCACCGCTATCTCGGTGGAGTTTAATAAACTCGGCCGTCTGCTCCTTGCTATCTAAAATATAACAGGACACTGGCGTAAATTCTCGACCGTCTCATACTTCTGTTTAATCAGTTTTCTGTTTGATGTTTAGTCAGCTGTGTAAAAACCAAGAAGGAACCCACCAGGGGGATTAATAAAGTTTTATTTTATCTAATCTAATCTAATAACTTTAATCTCAGCCAAACCGATTTACTCACGAACAAATAAAACACTGAAAAAAGCCCAACAATAACATTTTTAGGTTGTCTAAGTGACTTATATATTATGTTTAACCTGAGTAGCGAAAGTCCGCGGTGATCTGAAAATGATGTGCCGGGAGTTGTGCCGTTCTCAGCGGCTTCAGTGACCCTCAAGCTCCCGACTATCTATCGAGCTAGTGGGTAGCAGACGTCTCCGAAAACGTCGAAGCACTTTTGCAAATATGCAATATCTTGATAAACCGAGCAGATATTTGATGTTTACACAGCTACTTTCTCGCCTGAAAATATGTTAAAAGTTTATTTTGTGACCCAGAAAGATTAGTAAGAGTAATTTTAAAACTTAGTAGCGACCGCCATTATTGGAAACTGGAGTTTGGCTGGGCCGCGCTATGAATTCTGGGATATGGTAGGCCACGAAGGACACACCCGACCCATCCTTCAAATTCGGGGAAAAGGAGGACGCATTTGTTGGCTACATTTGGAGGAGTCTACGAATTTGGACAGCCTTCGGCACGTCGCTGTGACGTAATCGGTCTACAAATGCGGCCTCAGGAGGATGCAGCCCATGAATTTGGACACGACCATAATGGTGTGGTGTCTCTTTAAGACAACCCAAGTCGAGGGTTAATGTTGTCATCAGTATGCGCCACTGCCCTCTCTGTGATTGTGTGGACATGTGCTTGCACGCTAGTGCATGCGGAGGGACGGATTTCATGTTTTACCTCTCCAGACACCTTTGTTTGCAACGTTATGGGTTGTGCGAACACTGTGCGCTATGTTTGTTAAGCTGCAGCCATTCAACCGGGCTTATATGGTTGACGAAGAGAAGGTATATTAAAGAACACGCTGTGGAATTCCCAATGCCAGTGTGAGTGTGTATTCTTTTGACTATCCTGCTAAGTGTTTTGCCGCCTCCTCTCAACCACTAAACACAACCCGACGTTACAGTTCCTATGTTCAGTGTTTTTAGTTTTACTCTCCCATTGTGACTTCGTTATGTTCATGTGTGTCAGCTGTTTCCCCATGTATTTCCATTTCCCTCATTATCCTATTGTGTGTCACAATAGGATAATGAGGGATAATGAGCATCCGCCCCACGGCGTTGTAATGTTTGCATGCCTCAAACATTAATGATGACACCTTCAGTATTTCTCAGTTCCATTCTTTAATTCTCAGGCTTGCAGCGGCAACACAGTCTGCAGCGCTAACTTGTTCATCTACCGTTTTCTGTTGTCTTCTTTTTTCTATATCCCCTTCCGCCTTACATTCGACCTTTCAAAATAAAAGTTCTGTAAACATCACAGGCGTGACCTGAAAAAATCAGAAACCATCACAGGGTCAAGTATCAACAAGCGAGGAACCCAAGAACGTTCTTCCGGCCCGTAACCCTCCCAGTCCACCAAAAACTGCTGCCCTCTACCCCACCGCCGTACATCCAGGATACGCTGGACAGTGAATGCCGGGTGTCCGTCGATGAGCCGGGCGGGAGGCGGGGGTTCAGGAGGCAGGCACAGATGGCTAGACAGCACTGGTTTCACCTGGGAGACGTGAAAAACAGGATAAAGCCGCAAGGCTGGAGGTAAACGGCGCTTGACAGCTGTGGGGCTGATGACCCTGTCCACTGAATAGGGGCCGATGTAACGAGGGGACAACTTCCGAGAGGACGTTCTGAGAGGGACGTCTTTAGCGGCAAGCCACACCTTCTGTCCTGGTGAGTATGTGGGTGCTGGAGACCGGCGCCGGTTGGCATAGCAACGTTGGCGAGCAACAGCTCGCAACAGGGCCTCCCGTGTACAGGTCCAAACCCGGCGGCAGCGCTGTAGGTGATGCTGGACCGAGGGGACAGCAAGATCAGCCTCTTCCTCTGGAAACAGCGGCGGTTGATAACCCAACGAGGCCTCGAACGGTGACAACCCGGTAGCAGATGTGATCAATGTGTTGTGCGCATATTCCACCCACGGCAGATATGTGGCCCAAGTCGCTGGGTTATGACAGGTTATGCAGTGGAGTGTGGCCTCGAGCTCCTGATTCAAACGTTCCGTCTGGCCATTAGTCTGTGGATGGTAACCAGAGCTCAGGCAAGGCTTGGCCCCCAAAGCAGTGCAAAAAGATTTCCAAACCTGGGACGAGAATTGCGGACCCCTGTCCGAAACTATTTCCACAGGAATGCCATGAAGCCTAAAAACATGTTCAAACAGTAGCCTGGATGTTTCTGCCGCTGTGGGCAACTTCTCTAAAGCTACAAAGTGAGCTGCCTTAGAAAACCGATCTATGACTGTGAGTATGGTAGTTTTTCCTGCCGAAACTGGGAGCCCCGTAACAAAATCCAGGGCGATATGGGACCAAGGGCGGTGAGGCATGGGCAACGGCTGCAGCAGCCCAGCAGGATGTTGATTACGTGATTTATTCCTGGCACATACTGAGCAAGCAGCCACATATTCCCTAACATCTTTGTCCAGCGTGTTCCACCAAAAATGTCTCTTAACCAAAGAAGCTGTCCTACCTCTGCCTGGGTGGCACGCGAACCTCGAAGTGTGCACCCAATCCAGTACCTTGGAGCGAGCGGCCGCGGGAACAAAACGCCGGTTGGCTGGTCCCATGCCCGGATCCGGTTCGGTCTGGAGGCTCCGGTTAATGGCGTCCTCCACCTCCCAAGTGACAGCTCCCACCGTGCAGCTGGCCGGAAGAATGGGGGGGGGGGGGATCCGTCTTCACCTGCCCCCCTGCCAAAATGTATCTTAGGAAAGAAACCGATGTCACATGAAACTCCCATTTCTCAGCCTTAGCGTATAGTTTGTTTTCCATGAGGCGTTGAAGGACAGCTCGGACATGTGAACGATGCTCCTCCAGAGTCTTAAAAAAAATGAGAATGTCATCTAACTAGACGAATACAAATCGGTCGAGGAAATCCCGTAGGACGTCATTAATTAGGGCTTGAAACACCACTGGAGCGTTCGTTAAACCAAAAGGCATGACGAGATACTCGAAATGGCCAAGGGGGGTGTTAAAAGCGGTCTTCCACTCGTCTCCCTGACGGATTCGCACTAAGTGATAAGCATTGCGGAGATCTAACTTAGTGAACACTGTGGCGCCGTGTAGTGATTCAAAAGCGGAGCTAATGAGTGGCAGGGGGTACTTGTTTTTGATAGTGATGTCATTTAAGCCCCTGAAATCAATGGACGGCCGGAGAGACCCATCCTTTTTGTCCAAAAAGAAAAACCCAGCTGCCACGGGGGATGACGACGGATGTATGATACCAGCTGCTAGTGAGTCCTTAATGTACTCCTCCATCGCAGCACGCTCTGGCTTAGAGATATTATACAACCGGCTCGTGGGCAGGGGCGCCCCGGGGAGCAAATCAATCACACAGTCATATGGACGATGGGGTGGTAGGGATTGCGCTTTGATCTTACTGAACACTTCCCGCAGATCATGATACTCAGGTGGCACCCCAGAGAGATCGGGGACGTATCCACTAGTCCCTGAAGCCTCCCCTGGGCCCGGAAAGCGGGCGGAAGTCAGGCAATTGGAGTGGCAAAAAGGGCTCCAGCTGATAACCCTTTGCCCCTCCCAATCCAAGTGCGGGTTGTGAAGGCTCAGCCAGGGATAACCTAAGGTGAGTGGAGTATCAGGCGAATTGAGGGCGAAAAAGGTGAGTTTCTCCCTGTGATTACCCGAAGTGCAAAGTGACACTGGACTGGTGCGGAAAGAAACCTTAGTGAAGACCTGGTTATTGATCGCTCTGACTGGGATGGGCGGCTCAAGGCGTACGAGCGGGATGCCTAACAGGATTCTTAGATAGATACGCCTCCGCCCACTTAAGCGCACGATTACGCAGTTTCCCAACCAGATAAGATATCCTATTAGAGTCCGCAACAAATGTGTGTGGAGAACAACCGAAAACAAGGTCAACCTGAAGCAAAAACCCGCTGCAACTCCCTGGATCTCCTGAAAAGGGTTCGGGCTCTGGGGAAGTGGCGTTACGAAAAGCTGATGCGGGCAGAGGTGCCGCGGGGACAGATTGAGGCGGTGGAGCTTGTGTCTCGGAGGCTTGGCCTGCGGTGCCCGGGGTGGAACTAGTGGCAGCAGGAATACTAGCTTGTAGGGCCTGGAGGATCTTCAGTATCTTATCTTGACCATCTCTGAGAGTCTGCTGCTGGGCTAACAGGAACTGTATGGACTGCTCATGGCTTCCTAGAATTGCGCCTTGCCTCTGAATGGCTGACCGTTCTGCGTCCGCTGAGTCCATAACTTCTGGCCAGATTCTACTGTCACGGCCGAGGCTGCCTCAAAAGAGAAAGGACTCAAATGCTGGACGCCGAACAGCACATAAGTAGTTTTAGAGACAACGTTTATTTTCTCAGTAAGTGGTCATAAACAGGAAACTGGAATGTGCGTTTAACAAGTGCAAAATGCCACAACTAAACCAAAGGGGTTTTAAGCAGCCTGGGCTAAGTAAGTAATCTGGTGTTGGTCAGTGGAAACAGCAGTTCCGGGGATTGGGCTGGAGGGAGAGTCAAACTGGGTCCGGGGTTAGGGTCATAGTCACTGTAAATAGAGTACAGACGTTCAGGTATGGTTCAGGAGGAATATGGGCAAGCAGTTCGTTCTGAATTTTCCTTCGCACTGCGTACTTGCCGCGGGGGGTCTGTAGTGGCGTGGAGGGGTGGGTGGTCCGGGTGAGTGCTCCGAAATTCCTGGCGTTGAGGCAGGGAGGCAGGCAGGTGAGTCGGCTGAACAGCCCGTGGGACTGTCAGGTGGTCCAGCGTCCGGATTGGAGCTCTTCGGCGGAGATTTGTGTCTGGCAACTTGGTGCGTGGCTGTCAGAGAAACACACAATGAGTCAAGGTAGTTTGCAAAGCGTGTGCGAAATCACAGTGGTGGCCTGCACTAACTAGAGTTAGCTGAGAATCTGGCGAAGAGAGGTTGAGTGCGCTGGCCTTATGAGTCCCCGGCTTAATTACCCACAGGTGTGAGCAATCAGCAGAACACTGAGGCCCCTCCCAGGGGTGGAGATGCCGATTCGGAGGGAGACACCCTGGCACACACCCGGACCATGACACTGTGTGTATTTAGTCCGTGTGTCTTCAGTCATTCCTTGTCAGGTCATCTGCTCATCCACGTCAAAACTTCAGGTATCCATTTCAGTTCACCATGTTTAAGGTTTTTTCATGTTTAGTTTTAGTTCACCCAGTTTAGGTTATTGTTTAGTTTCACCTATGCCCTTTGTTTGTACCTTGTTTCCTAGCCTCAATAAACGGCTTGTTTTTTTGTTAAATCCACGTCACGTTCAGTTTTTGGTCTGCGTTTGAGTCCTCTCTTGCAAACGCATACAGTCTGCCTCAGCCAGACTGTGACAGAATGACCTGACCATATAATGGACTCAGCAGACCGCGAGCTCAACGAGCGGCGGGAGGCAGCCTTCGCCCAACTGGAGGAAGAGCTCCGCTGGAAGCCGTGGCGTGCTCCCGACTATGAGCGCATTTTCCGTGGGACTCGGCTGGCTCTCGGAGGTCCCAAGAACTGCCGAAAGTCCCCACCTGTTGTCCGCCTGCATCCAAGCCTCACCCGCTTCAGGTGGGAGTCTTCCGTGTGGCTTCAGGCGCTCACGCTCCAGCCTCAGTGTCACCGTTCTGTGCACCAGAGGCTCAGTTGCTCGCTCCGCCAGCTTCCTCTGTTCAAAGGAAGCGGCGCACCCGCCGCCATGAACTGGACATTGCTGAGCAACTCACAGTGGTGAGTGACAATGACTTTTATTCTCACGTCCCATCTGACGTTGAAAGTAATAAACTCACCTCTGATCCGTGGGGAACTTCCCTTATGGATGATGACATTGACTGGGAAAATTATTTTCATTCAGCTCCCTGGGAGGGGGGATTAATTAAGGACAAGTCACACACTTCAAACCCTTTAAACACTACTAAAACAAAGACTGTAAAACGTGGTGGAAAAAGTGCAAAATTCATTTTTGATAAGTCTGTTTTTGTTGACCCGGTACATTTTAACCCTGAGCCTGCCCATTCTAAGACTGTTTTTTCTGAGCCCGCTCCTTTGCCTCCTTGTGTTCCTGCTCCCAGGGCAGCTCGGGCCCAGCGTACCCCTGCACCCGTATCAGTTCCTCGGGTGAGGGAGGCTGGGGCCCAGTTGGTCCCTGCTCTGGTTTCCAGGCCGGCTGAGGCTCTGTCAGTTTCTGCACCCGTACCAGCTCCTCGGGTGAGAACGGCAGCTGCCCAGCCGTTGCAGGTGCCTGACCCGGCTTCCAGGGTAAGGGGGGGCTGTGAACCAGTCCATCCCTGCACCCATGCCGGTCCCCAGGGTGAGGTCAGCCAGGATACAGCCCGTCTCCGCACCCGTACCTACTCCTCAGGTGGGAGTGGCTTGTGTCCGGCAGGTGCCTGCACCCGTTCTTGTTTCTGCTGAAGGCTCAGGCAAGCCCGCCCAGCAGTCCTCCCTGTGTTCCAGAGGCTCAGGAGAGTTAAGTCCACAACCATCATCACCACCATCACTACTGCATGCATTTCAGTCTATAGCTCAGTCATTAGCTCTGTTAGCAGCCCAGTCCATAGTTCAATTTCCTGTGTTACCATTAGCTCAGCCCTTAGCCCACTGGGCAGCTCAGCCATCTCCCCAGTGTTCAGCTCAGTCGTCTGCTCCACCACCTGCTCAGCCTTCTGTTCAGCCAGTGGTCTCTGCACCTACTGGTCCTGCATCTGCTCCAGCTGGGGGGCCCGAGGAGCCCGTCCAGCCTCATGCCACTTCAGCTTCAGCTTCTGCCTCGCCTGGTCCAGCTTCAGCTTCTGCGGCTGTCTCGCCTGGTCCAGCTTCAGCTTCAGCTTCTGCGGCTGCCTCGCCTGGTCCAGCTTCAGCTTCTGTGGCTGCCTCGCCTGGTCCAACTTCAGCTTCTGCGGCTGCCTCGCCTGGTCCTGCTTCTGCCCAAGCCACTTTCTGCACCTCGGAATCGCCGGCCACAAGCTGGACGTCATCGCCATCCACCAGCTGGACGTCATCGCCATCCAGGTCGGCCCCCAGAACGGTTTCCCATTCATTCAACAATTAATTTTTTTTTTCTTCTTTTGCCACAAATGTTAATATAGACATCCTGTTCTATTGTCGGCCCCAGAGGCTTTGCACATTAATGAAACAAAAGTGCTCATTTCAAATTCCATTTGCCTATCTCTAAGCACATTCCACAATTAACTCAATTCACTATATATTTTCTCCCAACAAGTCCCCTGGTGTTGTAAAAATCCACTAGCATCTCTGCTGAGCTCTGCCCAGCCCCGGAAATGCAATTAGCTTTCACATCGTTTCTTTGAAACATACCTTGCTATCTATGTCTCACAGTGCTGGCTTTAAGTATACTATTAGTCTAAATAAATAAATAAATAACTGTATGAGAAGACTTCCTTCTGCAGCTTCCATTGCTCTCAGCATCTGTTGCATGTATGATAGCAAGTCAGAACACTAAGCAGGCTGCTGCTGGGAAAATGATGATGTCAGGTCCACAGTGTGGAATTTTTGTCTGTCAGACCATTTATGAAAAACTGCATATATTCATATAAAGCTTTTTGCAGTTCAATACATGAAATATTATAACTGCATTGAGTTTTGCTCACTAGGGGGAACTCTCCTTTGGTTTGTGCCAAGTGCTGAATGATATGTCTACAGTTGTGTGAAGTATTTTCTTTGTTTTTCTCATAGTCACCACACCTATGTTCCATATCAAATTTTAATATTAGACAAAGATAACCAAATTAATTCAAATACTGTTTTTAAATGTGTCTTTATTTATGAAAAAAGGATATCTAAACCTACCTGAAATAGTAATTGCACCTCCTTATTAAATCCATCTAAAAAGCCGTGTTCAGTTTCTGTCACGGCGAGTGAGATGAGCCGTATAAAAATAATAAATGAGGATCCAATCGAAGGCAGTAGTGGAGGAGTGAAGGTGGTTTATTGAACACGAAATAAATATAGACAAACAGCAAATGGAGCATGAACTAAACTAGACTGAAGACAACTAAACTACTGAATACGAACCGGAACTCAAACATGAAGCAAGGTGGACGACGGTACAAGATGGTGACGACAGGGAACACACGGATGAAACATGGTGGATACACAGATGGACCAGCAACTACAATGACAGAGGACACGACTTAAATACACAGAGAAACACAGGGGAATTACACACAGGTGGTGGACACAGCTGGGAATAATCAACAAGACGAGACAGAGGTAAAACTGAACACACCCACATGAGACACAGACCTTCACAATAAAACAGGAAACGAGAACACTACACCAAGACGCAGACCTGACACTGAGACAGACAGAATGACACATGGAACCTGAACTAAACCTGCAAAAACATGACGACTCAAAATACTGGGTCAACCTGACCCAGAACCGTGACAGTTTCACTATAGCCACACACAGGCTGGATTACTGCCAGACCTGTTAAATCAAGAATATCATCTGAAATCAAAAATCATTTAAATAAAACCTGTCAGACTAAATAAAATGGACTAAAATATTTCAGAAAACAAGAAAGCAACACTTTATACCAAAGGAAGAGGAACAAAGTCTCTGACATCTATCAGTTTGGAAAGGTTTACAAAGTCATTTCTAAGGCTTTGGGACTCCAGCCAAACATGCTGAGATCCACACATGGAGAGAACTCATATAATAGTGAAACTTCCCAGGAGTAGCCAACCAGCCAAAAATTCATCAGATAGTGCATCAGTGACTCATTCAGCTATTATGGACCTAAATGCAAGACTCTTGAGACAAAAATAAACTTTAAACAATGTTTTAATATTTCTTGGATCAATCAAAAACCACATGTCCAAAATCCAAAAGATAACAGGGAACCAAGTCAACAAATGCAGAGAAAGCAGAGCAAGCCAAACACACAGCAATATGGCTGATGTGATGGGGTCAAAGGACACTGAGACAGTATCGGTAGGGTTAAGAGGTAATGAGGGAAGAGGGAAAAAGAGGGGAACATGCTGAAGATAATCAGCATAATACGAAAGGAGAGAAGTTACACTCAACATAATACATAAGGAACAACAGTCAAATAAATAAATCAGCGAGCAGAATAGAGCTGAAAAAATGAAGAAGACTAACTTGACACAGGGGGACATTGAAAGAAAAAAACAGCACAGAAACAAGACTGATGGAAGGAACAGAGAGGGAACAGGATGGAAATACAAAAAGGGAAACTGCTGTAATTATAATTCTAAAGTCATTCCTGGGTCCAAGACCCAGGGACCATGACAGTCACAAAAGAACCCAGAGCAACATTCAAAGAACTGCAGGCCTCACTTGCTTCAGTTAAGATCAGAGTTCATGATTCAACAATAAGGCAAAAAGAAACAGATGACAAAAATGGCATCCACGGGAGAGTTCAAAGGAGAAAACCATCGTTGACCAAAAAGAACATTAAAAAGCTTTTCCACCTCTGAAAAAAGAAAAAAAAAAAAAGAGGTGTTTGTTAGGTCTCATCAAAGTCCAGACTTAAATCCGATTGACATGCTTTGGCATGACTTTAAACAGGTCATTTTCACTCGAAAACCCTCCAATGTGCAGCTGTTCAATTTTGCAAAGAAGATTTGGCCAGAGCTCCTCCACAGTAATGTGAAAGACGCTTGAATACATTTCATGTTGCAAAAGATAGCACAACCACATAGGGTCGGGCAGGTCTGGACAGTTTTTTTTTCCAAACAAAAATGAAATCGTCATTTAAAAATTCGATTTTGTATTTATTTCAGTTATGTTTGTCTAAAATAAAACTGCGTTTGATGATCTGAAACATGTCAATGTGATAAATGTGCAAAAAAAAATGAAAAATCAGGAAGGGGGCAAATACTTTTTCATAGCACTGTAACTGTTTAGCTGCCAGATGTTCCACTCTGTTATCACAGTTAATTGCTAACTTTGACTGCCTGATGTTTGGATCTGAGGCAGTAGAAAATAGTGTTCTTGGCCCGCTTGTTAAAAACGGTTGCTGAACCAAACAGTACATGTCTTAAAAACCGAAGCAAATAACTTAAAGGTGTTGAAAAGTAGTTTTTTTTTCTTCTCTTTTTGAATGAATGAGGCTCCTGTGAGCAGTATTTAAATTACCCATAAACTCATTATTTCCACTAGTTCAAACTAATTATAATGTGAATAAGCATGTGAGGGCTTAACATCAGTTGCAGCCAGTTTTGTATTCATAAAACAACCTTATGTGTGTCAGTGAGGTTTTTGGGGGCAAATAAAGATAGTTGACTTTAATATTTTCCGCCCTGTAAAGTTTACAGTGGCATATCTTTTAGATTCACAGACGAACACAGGAAAATGAATCCATATTAAATGCATCTTTGCTACAACCAGTCTCCTAGAAATGATTACCATATTATTACCATACCTTGGTGTGTATATATATATATATATATATATATATATATATATATATATATATATGTATATATATATATATGTGTGTGTGTGTATATATATATATATATATATGTGTGTGTGTATATATATATATATATATATGTGTATATATGTGTATGTATACATATACATGTATACGTATACATATACATATATACATATATACATATACACACACACATATATATACACACACATATATATATATATATATATGTGTGTGTGTGTATATATGTGTGTATATATATGTGTATGTATACATATACATGTATACGTTTACATATACGTATACGTATACGTATACATATACACACACACATATATATATAAACACATATATATACACACATATATACACACACATATATACACACACATATATATACATATATGTGTGTGTGTGTGTGTGTGTGTGTGTGTGTTTGTGTGTATGTGTATATATGTGTGTATGTGTGTGTGTATGTGTGTGTGTGTGTGTGTGTGTGTGTGTGTGTGTGTGTGTGTGTGTGTGTGTGTGTGTGTGCGCGTAGATATACATAACACATTCCTGGGTAAGTACACCTCACACTAGGTTCGGGGAGGAGCTGGATATGAGTGTGAATAATCGTACACACAATTTTCGTTAACAGTGACTTTAGTTTTCAACAGGCAACAGCTTCATAACAGAGATTACAACCTGGGCCTTTTACAAAATAAAATAAAAGTAAAATGCATTGTCCTTAATTATTTAAACTATCCCTTTAAAATGTATTTTGTTAGGTTGCAAACTTATCTTTCAGTTGTTCCTCTGAGTTTTATAGAGTCAAGGGTCAGTCAAGTCAAAACACAGATCAGGTGAGGGAATGATCTTTAATCATTTGTCAGTCAGCAACTCATAAGTCTAGAGAACTTTCACGCGTGGTGTATTTATACTCTTTTTGTCTGTCGACTGTTGCCAGTCGGGATGACTGGTGGAATCCTACCAGAAACCAGATCAATCTTTGGCCGTCTGACTGGTTGTGCAGATCTGGATCAATTGGAATCACTGGTCTTTCCTCATGGAGCTCAAAGCTCAATAAAAGACTTGACCGAGACACGTGGAACACCATTAACTTAGCCGCCACCTCTGCTGATTGCGGCAGCTCTGCCCAACATTCATCTCACTACTGAGATATTAGCCAGTAACTTCTGAAACACTTTTACGAAGCTTTGCTTCAGTAACCGAGGCAGTTTCTGCTGCTAATCAAGACAGCTCTGGGTTTTCTCTTTTTCATTGAGTATCTGGTAACAACACGCCATGTTAACGCACAACTTCCTGTGGATCTTCAAAATAAAAGCTCCTGCCAGGCACAGCAGGAAGTGTAGAACTAAAACACATTTTTTCACATCATCACTTCTTGCAACAATAAAGTAAAACAAACAAAAGAATGATTCTGT
This sequence comes from Perissodus microlepis, assembly GCF_051167445.1. Lineage (NCBI taxonomy): Eukaryota > Metazoa > Chordata > Actinopteri > Cichliformes > Cichlidae > Perissodus > Perissodus microlepis. The sequence continues at coordinate 34,216,832 of NC_140467.1, read as the reverse complement.
AACTAAACAATCACTTACAAAGCTTGAGCAGTATAAATAATGCAGATTTTTGACACTAAAGAAGAAACCATATTCTCATCTGATGTGTGGTTTCAGGTCTGGGAAAGTTTCATTAGTAACTAAACAGATCTCACAAGAATTAAAAACAATTAACTTAAATTTTCTCTAAATTTCTTAAATGTCATTAAAGTGCCATTAGGGTGAACATACTCTTTGATTTTGTCTTTGTAAAATGCTCTCAAAACTAAATATTATCCACCTTTTCCAAACTTAATATATAATTTCCTTTTAATTTTCACATCCTGCAAACTTGTATATAGCCATTATTACTTTGCTGGTTATATTAAAAGTTTGAGGGGTTCTGTAAATAGTTACTGACTGCCATGTCTTTTTCTCATTACCAAAAAAAAAAATTAAAAGATTCATCCAGGATGCTGGTGTTCAGCCAGCGAAGTTGCCGCATTCAAGCAGCAAACTGGATGAACAATTAGGCCCACTAATCTCATGAGGGCAAGCCTTTACCTTCCTATGAATAATTTAGCATTTAACCAACTGAAACTGATAACAACAAAATGTATTTCTCTCTGCCAAGCAGAGGCTGGCGCCGTGTGTGTTTGCATTCCCCTGCCAGTAAAAGGAGCGAGTTTTTTCCTACAAATGCAATCACTTTAAATGTCTAAAGGCGGCGAATGTGGGAGAACATCAGCTGTGAGAGGGTGCTATGAGCACTACGGTGCAGAAATGGCTCTCCAAGATGTCTGTCTGCCTGAAGATGAGGAACCTGACCTTTAAAGTAAAGGAGTTCAGTATTTTTTTCCTTAGCGAGAAATCTCCAGACAGGAGCTGAATACAACAAATATCCAGCTCGTAGCAAAAACGACTGACCAGACAGTAAATGTTTTATCCGTGACAGGGCAGCAAATGATCTTTTCTTTTTAAACAAGTTTGAGATTCCTTTTCCAACAGAAAAAAACCATACCAGTTTGTAGACTAGCTAAACTTCAACAACTGCAGAGATTAAAAAAAAAAAAAAAAAGAGGAAATATGAAACAACAAGAACAAGAAGAAACACTTTTCTGATTGATGTCTAAAGAGCGTCTGGAGCTCTTGAGTCATTCTAAACTTTAAAAAATAAAACTTCAAGTTGACATTTCATGGCAGGAACACAGGATTTGTCAACACAAGTCATAGTCAACATCTGATAGACCTGCATGACATATAAAATAAGTAGTCAGATTCAGAAAGAGAGCTTAAGAAAAACTTTTCTTCCCAAAAAACTGCCTTGGGCCTTTCATTGTTTACACTTTTCAGATCTTCACACAAAGCACCTTGACACTTTAAAGACATGCAGCCTAAGATCAAGTGTGTTTTCATATATAGTGGCACCTGTGCAGTCAGTCGATATCACTTGAGCAAATGCAGATGTTAATATCTTGTCTTAAAAGTGTAGCAAGAACCAGCCTATCAAAGGGTCCAGTTTGGCCCCCCTCTACAAATAGTTTGAACCGCAGTCAAATATTTTCAACTTGTCAATAAAGGTTCAAAGTACAGAGCTGTTCCTGGTAAGATGATGCCAGAATTAGTATGCAGGAGTGAAAAAGTAAGATGCTTTTCTAGATTAAAGATATTTAAGAGTGAAATAGTCAAATTGTCAGAGTCGCCACTGAAAGCATGAGGCAATACCTGGACCCTACAGACAGGTAGGGTAGTCCAACTCCTCCAGGATGGCACATCAATACATACTATGCCAGAAGGTTTGCTGTGTATCCCAACACAGTCTCAAGAGATTACAGCAGACATGCAGCTACTCTAGGAGAGCTGGACAGTGCCATAGATGGTTCTTAACCCATCAGCAGGACTAGTATCTGCTCCTTTGTGCAAGGAGAAACAGGATGAGCACTGGCGGGACACTAGTGTGAATGTTTCTGACCAAACAATCAGACACAGACTTGCCTCAGACTGAAACTGAGGGTCCCGATGTCCTCTAGTGGGTCCTGTGTTTACTGCTCGGCACCATAGAATACCACGATTGGGAGGTCCACCACTGGTGCCTTGTGCTTTTAACAAATGAGAGCAGGTTTACCCTGAGCACATGTGACAGATATGAATGGGTCTCAGGAAGCTGTGAAGAATATTATACTGCCTGTAGCACTGTTCAGCATGACCAGTTTGGTGGTGGTTTAGTGACGGTCTGGGGAGGCATGTCTATGGAGGAACACATAGACCTCTGTAGGCTAGGCAACAGCACCCTGACTACCATTAGATATCAGGATAAAAATTGTTGGATCCACTGTCACACCCTATGCTGCTGCAGGGGGCCCTGGGTTCCTCCTGCTCCATAACAAAGCTTGGCCCCCTGTGTTGAGATTATGCAGGCAGTTGTTGGAGAATGAAGAAATTGATACCATTAACTGGGCCCCATGCTCACCTGATCTAATTCCATCTCTGGGACATTATGATTCAGTCCAACCAAGGATCAGGATGAACCATATACTGTCCAGAAGCTCAGCGGTGCCCTGGTACAGATCTGGGAGGAGATCCCCTTGTCCTGTTAGAAGCATGCCTCAACACTGTCAGGTAGGTGGGGGCTATACAAACTGCTGAGTCTCATTTTGAGTTGGTCATTTTCATCTCTGTCTAATAATATGGCATCCGTTAGCAGTGTTTGTGAAGTTACTTGAAAAAAGTAATTATTTACTAATTACTGATTACTTCTCCAAGAAAGCAATACTGTTACTTTACTGATTACTTATTTTCAAAAGCAATTAGTTACTTTATCACTTAGTTACTTTTTAAAAACATGACACACAACCTGAACACGTTATAAAGCAATAGACCTTTCAGCCCAATTGGACTTTTATTGTATAATCCATCATATAAAATGTAATCAAATGAAAAAGTCTCTTTTTAAAAATAGTTTTATTTGTTTTAATCTTTTAACTTTATGCACATTGCATCAAGCCAAAATTAAATCCTATGCAACAGTCTTTAAGTGGAAGAAATTTGTTTAACATGTAAATCTATTTTCTGCATATTCCAGCATATAAAATAAAATATTTTTTTGTGTTTGCACTCACTCTTTCAAAAACAGGCAATTAAAACACAGCAAAAATAAATAAAATCAAAGATTCTGCGGCACTGAGTCCTGTTATTCTTACATCTATTTTCACCTGCAGTGGGGTGGGTGGAGGTGAGGGTGCCACGGACATCGTACGTCATTGTCATGAGACACTCTCAAAAACAAAATCACGGTTTAGTAACACAGTAACGCCATAACGCTGCGTGCTTATAGGAAAGTAACAGCAATCTAATTACTTTTTTGCAATAGTAATACCTTACTTTAGTCATTACCTGAAAAAAGTAATCGGATAACAGTAACACATTACAAGTAACAGTTACAGCTCATATCTGTCCGTTAGTTCCTAATACATTACCCAGTCCATATCAGGATAAATATCTGCCATGTTTATTTGTTTTGATTTTGTGTTCCTTTATCTTTTTTGAGCAGTGTATATGATCCATAAACCAAACTGAGTTTGACAATCCTGGTTTAGAAGTGTTAAGAAGGTTTTTCAGGAGGGGCCCATATGTTTGTTGCTTTTTATCACTCAGTCATCCAGCCAACATTTTCCAAACACTGTCTGAAACCCTGACTTTGTCAGAAGTTACATGATTATTTATTTATATGCTGTACCGGGTTTGGTTGAGTCCTTCATTGATTCCCTTATTGATTGTTGATTCATTTCCTGTATGAAAAAGCTGGAACACGTTTTCAGCTTTAAAGTAGCTGTTTTATTGTGTTTGTGCCTGAACATAGTGTAGAAACACAGCATTAAAATGCTTTCATGTGGCTCAGCTGTGCAAAAGCTCCACAAGTTCGATGTAACTGTTATCCACTGAGCAGCTAGAAGGATGGACTGGCCAGGTCTCAGCTGGAACGTTTTCTCGTTTGCATCCCATTATTACAGACAGGTACACACAGCAAATACTTCAGTTTCATTCAACAGTTACTACACAGAGAATGAGGTAAAGTGATATTGATGGCATCAGCCTTTCTCTTCATCTCTCCCCTGTCTGTGTGAATGTATGTGTCAATGAAAACTTATCAGACTCTTTCAGTGGTGGGTGCTGTCTAACCCAGGGCAGGCACACTTGTCTTCCATCTCAAATCAAGGCAGTATTTATACTCAGTCTACATTTGCTTTGTACTTACCTGTCTGTCTCCGCCAAGGAAACCTGTTGAAGAGCCTGCAGAAAATACTTTCTTTCTAACCTCCCTGACCCACTCTCATCCTGCCCACAATAACTACTTGCCTGCTTGGACCATTGGTGCTCAGACTGGCAGAAAAAGAGGAGAAGCTCTGTTTCTCCTCCCAAAGAAAGTTATCCGAATATAGCCCCCTGCCCCAGAGACAGAGACAAGCTGTTCGGACTGCTCAAGTTGCCTTCCCTAGTACGGCTCCTGCCTGTGAATGAAATAAGAGACTAATCCAAAGATACTTGCCTGATCAAAATTTCTGTTACCTGCCTGTGATGTTCACTGCTGCATAAGCAATGTAAAAATAAAAATGCCCAAAGCTCTTGCAAAATTATATAAAATAAACATATCTAAATTTCATTTATAATCATGCATTAAGCTTATGGATCCTATATTGTTCCTTAATAGTTCAAATGAGATATGATTATCATTGTTTATGAAAAATGTTTGTTTACATTCTTTTATTGTTGTCATTCTTTTGTAAAATAACATTTTAATACTTAATAATGGCCTGCTGTTTTCATGAAGATTCTGTTTATTAAAACTACTTTTCGACTGTGTCCTGCATTTTGTGTACTACAGCAAAATCTTGACATTGAACTGTTTTGTATTATACTGAGAGATGCTTGTACCAGAAGAGGCTTTATAGCTGGACTCTAATTCAGTGTCCATGCATTTCATCTGGGTTTGTGTAGGTGAAAAAAACTTTCCATTTTCAGTGTTGTTTAGCTGATTCTCAAGTCATTCCATTAAAGCACATAATTTGTGGTCTTTTGAAAGGAAAAGTCACTTCTAGTCACATTTTTACATAACTTTTGCACAGAAAAATCTTTAATATTTTAGATGGGTTTTGTATTCCTTAAGACACTCTTTTAACATTTATATATTAAACCCACAGATGGCATCAACACCTCTGTTGAGTGAAACTAATTTTTTGAGAAAATTTGAAATAACTGCAAGCCTAGTTTCATTATTAAAACATGTTGTGCTGTGCTCAGCAAATTTGAAGCTCATTTTAAGCCTGTGCAGAGCCCTGATTTAGTAAAACGAAGTTTGTCATCACACACCATTAAATAGCTTTATGGTCAAAGTTTTTTTAACAGCAGGTTGCAATATTCATCTACTGATTGTTAGGTTGCACATGCAACACGATCTCACAGCAGTACGTGAAATGCTCACAAAATTGAATCTATTTTTTATTTCCCTCGATACAACCTCTAACTTTTTCTTTTCTTTTTTTTTACAGGAATATGAGTTATTTATCAGCATGGCCTCTGCTGATCTGTTGCATTGTGTCCTTCAACACAGAGGTTTTGAGGATGGAAAAAGTCTACGTTTGGATGCTGAAGGAATGGCAATGGCCAAAGTCATTGTTTAGGCCCTATGCAGAACCATTACTTTTTCACTTAAGTTTTGTTTCAAGTCCATTTTCTTCATTTTAATTTGATGCTCGGTTATATTTAGGCACCTAAACTAATCAGACTGAAGTAAAATGGGTTTCACTTTGTTCAAAGCTCTGTTTTCTTGGTTAGCTGGGTCTGCACTCGGTGAGCACTCAAAAATATACAGTAACAGGATCATGAAGTATTCTCCCGATTTCTCCTGTAGAATGATGGTCAACTTTGTGTACACAATAAAAGAGACTGAATTTGTGGGACTAATTGACCAGCACTTACGGCATGAGACCAGGTTACGATGTAAATGTTGAGGTGTCCTTTGAAAAAGAGATTTTAAATCTTTTACTTGGACAAATAGTGTGAATAACTGCAGAGCCAAAGAACAGTTAAATCTCTGGAGCTCAACACATTGTAGCTGCTAAAACCACACTCTGTTTTTAATTTGGATAACACTAAATGACTAATAAAAGAAGAAGTTCTCATTTTTAAGGCTTTCAACTGCTGTTGTTTTTGGATGAGCTCAATCAGCACAGACCCCACTAATTCCAAACAACAAATCACTTGTTGTCATTGAGCAGGGAACAAGCCATGGAGGTCAGTCTAAGGACAGTGTAAAAAAAACAAAAACAAATGTGTGCTGAAAGCTGCAACGAGCCCATACGCAAGAAAGATCCATACACTAGATCAATACACACAGTGGCAACAGACATATGAGACAACTCTGTCATGTGAAGATGAATGCATCATCCCAGCATTCAGGACAGGATTGTGAAAAAAAAAATCTCTAAGTGAACAGAGCTGCCTATGCCCTCAACAACATCTGAGACACCTGCGGTCAAGCTGCTCAGCCATTGGAGAATCCATAAATAACTCAACCCGAAACAATAATCTGAGAGAAGAAATGGCCTATTTGTCATCCTTGAGGTATTATTGATGTACTGGACCTCTCCTGCCCCCACTAAGGATTCTGCCTCACTACATCTAGTATATCTCTGCAAAGCAAAAGACAAGCACCACCAGGACCAAGCCGGTCCCTTCGGTCTCTGGAGAACCAGAAATCCATCATCTTCTCACTGGCAAAAGTCCTTCACAAATGTTTCAGGCAGCTATAAGAAAAACAAAGTATGCGGACACCTTTATCAAACTTTTGTAAGCTTTTGGCCTGGAGCTTTGGCCTGGGAGGTTAAGCTTCTTTGCTCCACAGAAGGATATTTTACAGCATGCAGTGGTGCTTTTGCTTCAACCCTCTTAGCAACCATCAACACCAGAAATGCACCGAGCACAAATCCTAGTTTATATTGAAACAGTTCTTATAACTTTGTTTAAAGTTAAAATGTAGTTTTCTTTCAGAATTGTGCAGGAGTGTGGTTAATGTCTTTAGGAGCATGCCTATGTTATTGAAATCGACCCATTAAAATGAATTATCTGGGATGGAAGGATTATTGCAATGGCTGTCAGTTATGTAACCATCACACTGCTGTAGAGGTAAATGTCTGGATCAGTTGCAACACTAGAAAGAAAATTAGGGGAAAACAAAAACTAGTGGGACTAAACAGATACAAGACATTCGAAAATTATGAATTATTTAATTTAATTACTGATATAGCCAACATTCAGTAAAGTGAATAAAAACGGGTTGCTTATAGAGGATTCTTATGTTGTCTGTGATAGTAATAGTAATGTGGTAGTAACAGTCAACAAGTTAGGGGAAAGTAAAACACACGAGTCAGTAAAACACCATCTTTACTGACAAAAGGTCATACCTCTAGGGTTTGATTTATAGAAAACAAATACATTTAAATCAAAGCAGCACTCTACTTTTAAAAAAGCTTCCAGGAGAAAATGTTTTGGAGAACTTATCCAGTATACATTTAAAGCCACCCCTCAGTTCTTCATGTTTTGCTAACATGGGGAAATGGAAATGTCATGGTTGTATTATGTGTTTTTCTATCCAGGTATGCTTTTACTGCATTGGCAGTGTGTTTGGGATGACTGTCATGCTGAAAAATGAAGTTGGCAATCTGATACTTTCTACATAATGGTTCAAAAACTGACAGCGCTTTTGCGCATTCACAATTCCATCAGTTTTACAAGAGCCCAAACACCACAGGCTGAAATGCAGCACCAAACCATGACAGAGCCTCCATCTCTGTCCGCTTCGCCTCTCGGTATAAATTAATGCAGATTTAAACAAAAAAAATTCAAATCTGGACTCATCACTTCATGAAACCTGTTGCCACTGATGTTCAGTCCAGCCCTTGTGTAACTTGGTATACCTCATCCTTTTCTCCCTGTTTTATATCCCGGGATATAAAATATAAAATGCAAGTTTTGGCTCTCTGGTAATCACCAGAGAAAGGCTATCTTATGTCTGTTGAACTCTCTTTTCTTTAGCATTTTTCTTAGATCCAGTGAAATAAATATTTAAAAAGCTCAAGACTTTTGCACAGCACTGTAGCGTTTGCACAGCAGCATAGCTATAAGCACAGCGGAATAAGACATATCAAAACACTGTCCTTGTTAGGATCACTTTAGTTGTTAACAGTAGAAAAATGCAGTAAAAAATAACAGAGTTATAAATCTTGCTTTCTGAAGCCTAATGAACCTTTTGAAACGACGTGTAATTAGTTTCACAGCTCAGTTAGCTCGCTTTTACCGGGCCACACGCACGTGAACGCGGTAACCTGAATAAGCGTTTAATTTAAATTGAACGGCAATTAAAAGGTGTGAGCCGCTCGGTCAGGGGGCGGGGTCTGGGAGGATCAGGTGGGGTGGTCCACTGTGACTTTATTTTTCACCAGAGAGAGCAGGAGGACAGCAGGAGGGAGAGAAGCACTTGACTTTGCTTTCCGTGCTGTCTGCGGCTGACACTGTGACAAATGACATGCTTTCAGAGAAAATTAGCTGAATTCCGGTGAGATCTGCGCACATGGATGAAGGTAAGGCTTTTCACCCCTCCCTTCTTTTTTCTTGTCCATACTCCTGCTTACTGTACTTCACAAACTGAGTGGCTTCCAGTCATCAGAATGGATCATTGTGTTTGTTTGTGATTATTTTTAACCATATGAAGGAGGCGGTTATTGTCTGGCAGGCCACATATAAGCACACTGAGAAAACTGCTTTATTTCCGTTTAGTAATGATAATCCAGGCAACCTTTTAGAGAGTTTATGTTTTCTGTGCATTTAAAATATGTAACAGAAGGTTTATTATTAGAAATGAATGCAAATAAAAGGCATGCACAGGCCATATTCATTCAGAATATGTGGAATATTGAAGTGAATATTAATAATGCAAAGAAAATGATGAATGGTTGTAGCTGCATAAGGAACGTGCTTTAAAGCTCAGGAGAATTCAAAGCTTTGGTCCTCAGGGATGTATCTTCCATTAAATGATGACAAACACTAACAAAATCACCTCTTCAGGTGGATGAAAGGGAGATGCACTCACATTGTCCGCCCTGAAAGGCTGTGTATGTTCAAGACTAGTGGAATGTAATGATCGGGGACTGAATTATGAACCCCCCCCCCCCCCCAAGAGAATAAATAGCAATTTAGAAACTGACTTCAAATGTGCAGTGATTCATCACGGTAGTGCTCTCTCCTTCAGAGACCTGACACAAGCAGTTATGTTACAGTGTTTGCAGAAACAAATGATATATGAACTATATGAACTCTACCGAGGCATTCACGGGCATCTGAATCAAAGTCATAAATTCCATTTGTTTTGATGTGATGTGGTGACCTGGAGGAAACATGTTCAAAATAAACATTTAACATCCTTGATTTTTCTTTTCTCCCTTTTCTCACAGCTGATGTTCTGGAGAAATATTACATTTATTTGTTTGTTGGACATAGAACAGATCTAAAGTAATTAGATCTTTGTGCAAATGTGAGCATTTTCTCACTTCATCATAAGTGATTTTTTTCATGTGTCCTTGTGGGAGCTTGTGGTAACAAATTTTCCAAATTAAGTTCATTGAATACACTCTTATCAGTCTACAAATCATGCACCAAAAAGCAATAAATTAGTTACAGGCAAGCAGGTTGGGGTGAAAAAAGTGCATCATTGATGATTAGTGCCTAACAAAATCTAATAAGTCTGTAGGAATGTGTTTGACATGATGCAGAGATGTTTGCACTTTACAAAGTGTAGCAAACTCAATTGCTTTCACAGGACTTGCTGATCTGCTGCATTCACAAAACAATATCAGGACAGTTAATAGTAAGTTGATATTGTCTGTGTTACCCTTGTGATAATGATACTATCCCATGCTATGAACTGCTGTTCTGATTTAATATACCCATGGTCAGGCTACATTAAGTCAGTTAATTTGCTCACTAATATCCTATCTGTTTAAAAAACAAAACCCTAATTATAATTCCAATTCTAGGTTTAATTGGCTGACTTGTTTCCATTCGGCAAAGGCCGCCCAGCTGGAGGGGGAACAAAAAAGTTTCTTCAAGGACAACATACAATCTTTCCAGGAGCTCTGCTAATGCAATAACCTGAGTGAGCCATCTTTGGATTCAGATGTAAATTAGATTGTAATGATGTTCACTGATAGCTTTTAATCAAATCTTATCTGCAGAGAATGATGGACGTGTGCAGTCTCAGTCTTTGTTTTTGCTTGCTGCTGGACAACTGAAGGAAAATGCCCTTGGGGCTGAGCCTGTGGTTATCGTTGTCTATTAATCTCTACAATATTTTCGTGGTTTATTAAATGGAAAAAGGATATTCGACTGGCAATAATATAAAATTGAGAGATGCAGAAAGTCCTTTTACTAGATATAATCAAATGAATATGAATGCTCCCAAAACAATGATTAAAGTATTCTTCTTCTCGTTATTATTATTGATACATGCTTTACATTATCAGCCGCCCCTCTAGTTTTTATTTGCTGTTAAGACAACTGTGTGGCCTTGAGGCACACAAAACACTGTGCGTGGTTGTAGGAGTACTGCATCACATTGTAGATAATGGTAATCTTGTTTCACCAATGCAGAATTGCAACTGCTGCCTCAGGTCAATGTAAATATATTCCCTGTTTGACATCCTTCCACAGTAACAGTGGTCCTCGAACACTGGTGGGCTGAGGAAAACAAAACAAAAAAAAGCAATCTCTCCGTGCAGGTGCGACACCATACTGAGAAATCTTATTACAACCAAAAATGTTAAGATATGACCAAGATATGTTTTCACCACCTATCAATTCTCCCTCCGGCCACTGATGTGGAAATCCCAGCATCAAGTGTTTATTTGGGTGAATTTTGTTCCGCCTGGCAGTGGGACGTGCAGCGAGTGAAATCCTTTGATCCCGCACGAACATGTAACAAGCATGACTCTTCTCTTTATCACGGCCGCTTTCTTTTATTCTATGCTTCGCTGGTGCTTATCGCGCTCGGTGACATCCCTGATCTAAAACACGCTCACTGCGAGTGGTACTGAGTGGGACTATCAATGGCTGAAGCCTTCACTGGGGTAATATAGTGCCCTCCTCAAGGTTCAATTCTTAGCTTGTCATCTGGTAGATGAGTTAAAACCCTGATTATAGACACAAGACCTCTGAGGGAGCATCACAACCTCTGGCTTTAAAAAATGATCTCTGTCTTCATTTATCTTTAAGCTCTCTGAATGTTTGGCTGGATTTCTCATGATGCCACAAATGATTCCCACCCCCCAACGATAATATTCCTGCTGTGTTGTCCTTGTGTTTGCCTCTTTCTTAATGAATGATATCTTGTTTCTTTATATTTTCTTTTCTATTATAATCCTTACCACAGTTACTTTTCAAGAACACTGCCTGTGTAAAGACATGTTTAGCTGTAATCAGTCTGACAGCTTAAATGAAGGTTAAACAAATATCAGGTATAAATAATGGGATGTTTTAATCTTACCAGTGTTTTCTTGCAGAGCCAACAAAACAAGAAAACCGCACTGAGGGGGGGGGGATTTTTGTTTTGTTTTTTTTGAATGAAAAAGAAAACTGTGAATGCTGGGCTCAGGAGCATACTCTCTTTTCTCTACTGCAGCTGTAATAAAGGGAGAAGAATTTCCACACAAAGAGGCTGAAAGAGGCCATTAAATGATGTTTTTACCCTTTAATCATGGCCGGGTGATTATACTTTACAATTTTACATTTAATGTGCTCTGTCTTGCATCCTCTGTTTTGATTTGCTCCTACGCTGTCAGAGAAAGAATAGCACTTAAAGCAGTAATGAGCTCGTTTTGGATATTTATAAAAGCCTAGGATTATGAATGTGTTGATAAATTTCCTTTATCTCTTTTCTTGTTTTAACAGGTAAAGCCTTTTTGCTATGGCAAGACATGACACCCCAAATCCATCTGTGACTGCCACTTGAGCATTTGTCATTTTTATTAAGCTTTTCCAGACTAAATATGGCAAACTGTGGCAGTGTTACTCTTCCAGCATAAGACGTTCTGCCAAGCAACCCTGGCCACATGATCACTGGAGTGCTGGCAAGAGCCACTGTACCTACAAATTAACTGGAAGAGCAGTTTATGCAGCTGTAAAAGCTTTTATCCTCTGCGCTGGGAGTAGCGGAAGATGGCAGAGGGTTGGAGCTGAAGTAATTAAAGAACAGATGTGGCATGAGTGTCATCAATTTGCAAGACACTTTACATCTTAATGCAACCAGCAGATTACAATGTTTCCTGCAGAGAACATGAGTGTTTATTCTGCAGCAGGTCTTTGTCCAAACTGCAGCTCCTCCGCCCACCCAGAGGTGGATGTAGCCAAGGCAGTCGTCCTGGGGATGGTGCTGGTGGTCTTTGTAGTGTTTGGGGTCCTCGGAAACATCTTGGTCATCCTGTCTGTGCTGTTCCACCACCACTGGCGCTCTGTGACACATTACTTCATTGCCAACCTGGCAGCAGCAGACCTGCTGCTCAGCTCTGCTGTCCTGCCCTTCTCCGCCACCTCAGAGGCTCTCGGCAGGTGGGTGTTTGGCCGGTCCTTCTGCAGCGTATGGGCCGCCCTGGATGTCCTCTGCTGCACTGCCTCTATCCTCAGCCTGTGCGTGATTTCTATTGACCGCTACCTGGCTGTCAGCTACCCCCTGCGTTACCCCGCTATAGCTACCGGACGGCGAGGCCTGACCGCGGTGGCTGCTCTCTGGGGACTCTCAGCAGCTATATCTGTTGGCCCTCTATTCGGCTGGAAAGAGCCCGACCCAGAGGACGAGACAGTGTGCCGAATTACAGAGGAGCCTGGCTACGCCTTGTTCTCAGCCTTAGGATCTTTCTATATACCACTGGTCATCATCCTGGCCATGTACTGTCGTGTATATACCGTGGCGAAGAGAGAGACCAAAACCCTGAGGAAAGGGAGGAAAGGAAAAGGGGTAGAGATGGAGGGGGTGATGCTGAGGATACACAGAGGGAACGCTGCTCAGATAGGGAAGCAGGAGGGTGACGTGGGGACCGCAATGCATAAACGCTCCTCCTTTTCCCTACCAAGGCTGCTGAAGTTCTCAAGAGAAGAAAAAGCAGCCAAGACTCTTGGCATTGTCGTTGGATGCTTTATTATGTGCTGGCTGCCTTTTTTCCTGGTTTTGCCCATCGGTAGGTACCTTCTTACCTCCTCTGCACTGAAGCTGACAAAGCCTCACTTTGTAACACTCGTGTTCTTCTTTAGGTTCAAGGCACACACCTAAACATCTGCTATTCTCAAAGAGAAATTCATCTTTTGTTGCATACTGAAGGACATTTACTGCTGTTTTAGCTACTAAAAATGTTCTGTCTAGCATCAAAAAATTGGAGAGCAGCAAATATTTATTTATCAATATATTTATACACAAGAGAAAACATGGTATTTTGAAATGAAAAAAATACACAAATACTTGTATAATATTATCACAGCATTTTCAACCTCACTGAAGGTTAAAAATGCAGATGAGTTGGAATTGTCTTTGTAAAACAAGTTTTGTATGGATGTACCTGTGTCAGATGGCTGGGTGGTGAAAACACAAAGAAAGAGCCTTGAAAATGTTCAACAGTCTGAGTTCTTTTTCTTTGCTGCTAAAGGTTTAGTACAACAAAGAAAAAAGAAATCAGACTAAAGATAAAATAATCGAACTGGAGAAAACTTCATTACAGCAGTGGTTATGCTACATGGGGATGCACACCATTTAGTATTTGGGTACAGCCACTGCAGCATGCGGCTTCATAACCCCTCCCACTTCAATAAATAACACTTTAGCAGTATACACCTATTACCCAAAGGATAGTTAACCCTAGAATAGACTAGTAAATGTAGCAATAGAATGAAACCTACTCCTATATGCCACACTTGTAACGTTGGTTTAAGGCAGGTTTAAACCAGTGGAAGGTCAAGAAGAGGAAAAATATAGTAAAACTTGTTTTGGAGAATCTAAAGTCTGCTTATCATTAATTATTTTTGGAATTAATTTGCTTGTAATCGAGTTACACCTCAGTTCCCTTAGCCTGACAGTAAGTGCATTACTTTTGTGTTTGATTGGCAGGTTTCTTGGAATATTTTGATTACAAAGATAATGAAAAACTTGACATTTCCAAGCAGGAGACTTAACATGATTCATCCAATGTTGATTTTTTTTTTCCTTTTAGAAGACTATAACTGCAATTTTAGCATTTTCACAGAAGCCCCATTGAATGGAAAAAATCTGTCGAGCATGAATTATTCTGCTGGTGTCCATCTGTAGATATGGGCTGAGGATAATGTGAACAAGCTCAATAAAAGGTGAATGTCCATTCAGTCAGATATCCTCAGCTTTATGTGTAATAAATTTTTCCTACATTCTCGTCAATGATGGTGACAGCAGTGATGCTATCACAGATCTAAGAGAGGACAGAAACCAACCGTTGTGAGGCTCTATCTAGAAATCTTAATTGCTTCTGAAATAACTCTTACAGCTTGACTGAGATAAGTGATCGTTGGAGTGGACCGGCATGTTTTTAAGAATAGCAGTCAGTCAGTATTTACCTCCCAGGTCACAGATGGTGAGATTCACGCTGAAAAATCTATTTGGTTATATAAATACTAATCTTATTGAAGGCGGAACCCAGCTACGATAAGAGACGTAGGAGACGTGGATGAAACACATCATCTGGACAAATAATATGTGTTATCGTTTTCAGTTTTTTCTTTGCAGTGTGTACTTTCATAACTATCCATATAACAGACACAAGGTATAATCCAAGTGCAAACAAAAGGCCTTTTATTCTAAAGACTAGATGTTCATGTCTCGGTTTAGTCAACAATCAAGTCTTTTTATACTGGGATTAACGCATCACAATAACTGTACCCCAGTTATCATAATATGACAAAACAAAACCAAGCCAAGGTCAACTACCGTAGTTAGTTTTCCCATGTTGATAGAGATGATATCAAAGATTTACTATTTTCACTGCCCTTATTTTCCAACTTTTATGATCATTTCTATGCCATTGTTGTTTAACATTAACATTTAGTCAGTAGGCCTTTTCTCACAAAAGGCCTTCTGGTATGTTGCTGTGGTGAAAACAAATGATTAATAATAAATAATGATGGCTGAGTTCCATTCACCTGTTTTCTTTTCAGGCGCTTGCTATTATGGCTTACTGGTGTTCGAAAATAGAGCTATTAATGTTAGTACGAACACGTGTGCTCCTGCAGTGACAAGTCAAAATGTCTGTTAGGAAATAACAGCTATTAATGAATCATTTGTTTCTCAAAGCTAATAAACTGTGACAGATTTTTGCATAGTGCTATTGCCCATCTGCTTATAATAGGGGAACGTAACATTAAAGGGCTCTGCACTATTGGATTAAACAAAAAAAAGACCATAAAACTGTGATGGGCAGCTTTAACAGCTTCAACTGATGTTGTTTTTATCTTGTGCAAGTGCATGCATGCATGCCATCATGGCAAAATGTGATCCCCGTGACACTTGCTGCAGTGGGAACTACCGCAAATACTTTGGCAGGTGTTAAAATCTCTTTGGAGTTTGTCTGTGTGGTAGTGTGGCAACCCTGCAAGACAGTAGGAATTTTCATGGTGGCTCTTTCACATTTGCCAATATATTACCTTTATATACAATAGCAACAGTCTTTTGGTTAACGGCAATCTGTGCATCACAGTCCCACTCCAATGCAGTAATTAAGTCTGCAGCTGAATTATCATATTATAAAGATCACATGTATATTTATCGCATCCTTGAACGGTGTGCAAATCTTAACAAAACTTTGCACATCATCAAACATACAGCGATTATTAATATCTATACTGTATGTTTTTCAAAAACATTTATTACAGCTCTTTTAATTTTCATATATATTATGTTCATTTCATGTTATGTTTTATATTTACGTTTGTGTCACGTTTATTGTACACGGTCCACAAAATTTGTATCCAGGATTGAATTTTGTTCGAGTCACTGCTAAATACAACTTGAAAAAATGTAAAAGTACCCATAGTTTGCATAAAATTGGTTGGTGTTTTGGTCTATGAAAACAACATCAAGCAAGCTCTTTCTCCTTCTCTACTCTGGCTTGATTCTACTGGCCAAGTTTCTTTAAAGGAACATCAAGAAATTCAATTATAAGCAACCACACAGAACAAATAAAGCACCATATTGGAGCAGAAAAGGCTTCAGCTGTGAGCTGAAATGGAAAGAAGCAAACTACTACTCCCTCCCCAATGAAAGCTATTATAGATAATAACTAGCATGAGGCTTAATGGGCTGTAATGCCAGGAGGCATCCTCAGTCACCCTGTACCCACCTGAGGCAGCAGTCACAGGAGGATAGTTATGCATTTCAACTGAGACGGTCCTTCACGGCTCACGGCACAGTGTTCATTCAAGCTCTGAGATTCACAGACTGAGGGTTTGAAAAACCACAAGTATATTTTTTATTTATTTTGAATTATCCTGAGCCCCTCAGATCAAATGCTTGGTTTTTTTTCTAAACCATTTGGTCACCAGCCTTTCACAGCAGCTGCTTCAATAGCAACTATAAGGGCACTCGGGGAGCATTCACCTTTGCTAAGGCCAATAGTCGGATTTTTTGTAATACAAACATACATCATACAAACACAAAGGTCAGAGTGATACAACACCAGAGGGGCAACATCAAATATGAACTTGCACGTTCACATTATGACAGCTGCTTTCCTTTTCCAGCCCAGTCTGTGTAACAGGTACATTAGAATTTTTACAATTAAAGCTGAAAAATTACATGAACACTGTGAGAGAAACCAAGATCTTTTCCAAAACTTAACAGATTAGTTTTGGTTTCTAAACCTGGATGATGCCTGATTGCAACCAAAAGTTATGTCGATGTCAAGTAAATTTGATTTGGCCACATTCCATGAAATTTAACCATTTAAAATGTGTTTCTCTAATAAAACACATGGTAAATTAACACGTAATTGAAATGCTCAAAGTCAGTGTTCTGGGCATAAATATTTACTCTCTAGACTCTTTGGCCAGAAGTTTCTAGAACACTTGGTTTCAAAGCTACATCTATATAAAAAAAAAAAACTGTGGACCCAAAGCACACAAATCACAGATGCCTCGTTACTGCTAAGTTAATAACTGGAATTTAACACAACAAAACTCAAGCAAAAGCTTTGTGGACAGGGTGTACCACACAGCAAACCGTAGTATTTGTCAGATAAGTTCGTTAAAAAAAATGCTCCAAAAGGCACCAGCAGTACAAATAGGGTCAAGGTTTAATTATTCCGCTACATCGAGGTAAGGCCTAACATCCACGCCCCTAAATTAAGGTATTAACAAAATCCAATAATAGAGTAATGTGCTCTGAAGTTTGATGTTTTTAAAATGGGATTCTGTGGGGATTGATTTGCTCTTGGAGCCAGCCTCAAGTGGCCACTGCAATTTTTGGTAAATTGGCATTGGCTTCATTTTTGAGCTCCAGAACTTGGCCTAAATATAACTGAGAGAAAAACATAGTACCACACAACAAAATGAAACTAAAAAGCAACTTAAAATAAGATAAATAAATGATATAATGAATGTAAGCCTTAAAGGAGCAGGTAAAGAATGAATCTACTCTGCAGGATTACACCGCTGTAATGTATGCTCCCCTCATGCATGCTAATTTTTTCAGTCACCCGATGTTGGCAAATGCCAGTATAAAATAATAGGGAAAAAAGCCTAACCATTTCACAGATTTACTGCCTTTTTAGTGCCAGTACAGTTATTACACTTGCCCTTTTTCTTCCAAGATGCCATTTTAAATTATTCATTATTTGTTTTTTGTTTTTTTGTTAAGGGACGAGTCAAGATCATCCACTTGGGAAATGTTTTATTTATAAAGCTGGAAATGTGCGGGGACGTTGTCATGCTGACAAATAAAAATATCTGTTTCCAGAAAGTTGTAATTAAACAAAAACATGAATAAGTTGAAACCACGTGAAATTAGAGAATGGTTTAATCTTGTCAGATCCATGGGCTTTCGATATCTGCCTTTATCTAGGACCTTGAGGTATTATTGCTCTCATTGGTGTGCTTTTGTATTCATTTTCTGATTTGAGGTTCTTTCTGCATCTTTGCTAGGATCCATCTTCCCATCCTGTAAGCCTCCTGAAACCATCTTTAAAATAACCTTCTGGCTGGGTTACCTCAACAGCTGCATTAACCCCATTATCTACCCGTGCTTTAGTCAGGAGTTCAAGAAAGCCTTCCACAGCGTGCTGCGTGGCCAGTGCCTGAGAACTGCTGTGCCAACTACTTCTCAAACCCTAGGACACATCACCACCCACTCCTCCGACCCAGGCCCAGTGCAAGAACCTGTCACCCTTTCTTCATTGACTTGCTGTAGAGTGCTGTCGACCTCATCCTCATCTGCTGATGGTGTAGACCAATCTCAGAGTGCACAAGGCCAGAGTAAGAGTCTTCTGAAGGCATGGTGTTTCTCAGCAAGTCAAACTCCAGTACCAGAGAAGGCCTCCAACAGATCTGCTAAGGTCTTACACCTTTCCCTCGGCATTACAGGAGAGGCTGTTTGACAGCTTTCACTTCTACATCTATGTAAAACTTTTACATATAATTATATTTCACAGAGAAATTAGAGTGCAGGTCTAGCCAATAATGGCTTGAGCTGTTGATGGTGCCTGTCGCATAACACGTCATTTGGAGAGCTAGTAAGTAATACTTGTATTCTCACAACAGCCACTACTGAGCTTCACTTGAACGGGCATTAAATGTCAAAATTTTCGAGAGGAGCTTTTCAGCTGCCAGCAAGTAGGAGCCTGTGACTGTCCAGCAAGTGAATTTTGGAACAGATGCAAAGCTCTTTTGGTTTGAGAATGCAAGTTAAAAGCCCTTTTGACAAGTTTCTAGGATAGAAAGTATAACAATCCCTGAATGCCAAGGAATAAACGAGATAACAGAAACTTATAGAAACGCTATTGTAAGAGAACTCTGGAGACATGATATTTTTTTAAATATTAGTGGTATTTCTTCAGATTGCACAAAAACCCTTAAGGGTGAGATACTCAAAAGTCATGGAAATAATTAGTATTCAGCGAAAGCTTTGAGAAAGCGGAAGATAGAGGAGGGTGTGTGTTGCATGTGTGACCTTTGCTTTAAAGAGATGAATCAATTTCCTAAAAGAAAAAGTTTAAAATTGCATTCCTTGGTGAGTACTGGGGGGGGGGACATTTTTACAGCACAGCACAGTTTACAGATTTAAAGTATTGGAAATTGTGTTAAAAATCAGCTTTCAGTGTTTTACAGCATTGCTTGTGTGAGTACTGGCTTCCTGCTGGTGTACGACTTGTGCTTTATTCTGGTTATTTAAAACTGATGCACGCGCATTCAAAACTACAATGGTTCTTCTCATCTGTAAGATGCATCCATAAGGTTTTTTGTGCAGAAGGACTCTAAAATGA
This sequence comes from Perissodus microlepis, assembly GCF_051167445.1. Classification (NCBI taxonomy): domain Eukaryota; kingdom Metazoa; phylum Chordata; class Actinopteri; order Cichliformes; family Cichlidae; genus Perissodus; species Perissodus microlepis. The sequence goes on along the minus strand of NC_140467.1, from coordinate 34,197,282 downwards.
GCTGACAAAAACTCAGGCTTGATGTGCATTATTACCTCATTAAAAAGAAGCTATGGCTAACATAAGAAGACATTTCTCTGCTTACACATCCAGCAGAGCAACATTACAATCCTCTAACAATGTGTTTTACTGTCCACCTGATGAGTGAAAGTCTAACAGTAACTCTTATTTTAGCTGCGTTTCGCTGTCTAACAAATCCTAATTAAAATGCCTGTTTAATAGATACCATCAGCCTGGCCTTTGGTGCAGGACCAGAACAAAAACAATGAGCCAAAAGAAGACTGAATCTTTGTGAGCCAATTACATTCCAGTTCCTAGTGCAACAATTAAGTGAAATCAATTTTCTTCAACTCAGATGTAATTTGAGACGTAAGTGGCAGTTACGTTACCAGTCGTGATTAAGTTAGCTGTGTGACAGAGTATGAAAATACAAAGAAAAAGTGTGTGGGAGAACACAGCTGTGAAATGTGCTTTAACAATGTGCCTGGAATCATTTGGACACATTGGAGAGTTTACTCCTTGTGTAAAAAAAAATCAAATCAAATCAAATGAATGTGCTATTTACTGATCAAATTACTAATTACCTATGTTATATCTCCAGCAGTGGAGGAAAGCTGTTATCATTAAATCCAAAATGACCCTCTTATAGATGCACTGTTTGCCAGTGACACTGCCATAATGGTTTCACATTTTAATTAATCGACTTACAAAATTCTAAATTGGTAATGTCAGAGGACAGGATACCAGATCTCTATGTGAATTAACCCCACCCCTAAAAATACCCTGTGACAGAAAAATCTTATCACTGAGGCTGGACATGAATTTCCATTTGTTTGACTCAGGACTATCAATATTCCGTTTACCTGGAATGACCCCCCATGGCCTTTACTAGAGATGCACCGATTGAAATTGTCCTGGAGCATTCCAATGTTGTAGCTTATCGAAACAAAAATCTCCTTTCATCAGGGTGGAAAAAACCCTATTTTTTTAAATAAAAGAAGCAACAGTAAGTTTCATGATCTTCTCTTTTTAAACAACTATAACAAAAATGTATGCATCATTAATTGTGCCCCTGTTGTATGGCACATTTTACCTTAAGAAATAGAAACATGCCCATTATATTTATATGACAAAACAAATGTCAGGTACGTACATAATTGTCTGGCTTATTTATTGTGATCAGAGGTTTAAATATACTCATCGTGGGCATGAATACCATGGTAATTTGAGTTGTTTTTAATTCTTTCTTTAAGCTGTTCTCTTTCCAGGGTAAAATGATGGTACAGCACACATCTTTAAAGACTTTCAAAAACAAGAATCGGTTGCACAAGTTTGAATCTGTTTTGGATTTTCTCTAATCCACACAGGCTCAAAACTATCCATCCATGCCTGCTAATGTTTAGTTAATTGTCCCTTAGCAAGTTGCACCTCTGCCAGACACATTTGGTAGCCATCAACAAATGTCTGGGATAATTTGTGCTGGATATTTGATCTTCTTGGCAGAGTTGGTAGAGTGTATTTAAACTGATGGGGTTCTTGAGCCTTGGTGCTTCCTGGGTTGGTTCTAAGAGTGACAGTTTAGGTCATCTTCCAGACCTCAGATAAGTGGTGACACAACAAAATAACTCATACTTGTTCTGATTATTGATAAATCCAATGAGTGCTGTCAAAAAAGAACAGTTCAGAAATTATTACAAATAGAAATATTATGGCACTGATGTCTATGACATGTGTATCTAAACCTCTGACCACAACTGTAAATTCAGCAGCCAACAGGACATCAACCCTTTTCCTCTCTTTCTCTCATCTCTTTCATTTCTCTTGTAGCAGCTTTGATCCTTTGCTCATACTGAGGCTTTTGGTTTGCGGCTGGCTCTGGGGACTGTATGGCTTTAACTTTTTCCACTTTGCCTCTCTCGGCTTTTTCAGACTGTCCATTTTAAGTTCAGCTCAGTGAAGGTGATTTAAGTGATTGGGTGACCCTGGCCAAAATGATCGGTGCATCTCTAGTGTTTACTTTAATCACTTCTGCAATAATGCAGAAGTGATTTAATGTTGTAAGTTTATAAAATGCCAACATTATCCTGTCATCAGTACTGTTAATGAATTATTTTGTATCACATCAATAACTGAAAACTTTACAGCGGTACTGCAGTTTAATTAAATGGCATTGCATGAAAGTAAAAAGCAGCAGAAAACAAATACAGAAATAAATAACAGTCTAAAAAAATGAATGCTCTGAAATGAGCATTCTGTGTCTATATTGAAATTGAGTTTAAATCTGTTCATTAACTAAAAATCAGTGTATAAACAAACAAAATGCATTCCTATGTCAAGATAAGCTGAATTCTTCATTCAAAAAAACAAAACAAAAAAGAACATGTTGTGAGCATTGATTCATACCTTTAAAATGTGCTTTGGGTGTCTTATCTTCTCTAAAAAGTTGTTATGTTTTTTTGTCTTTTTTTAAACTATAAATCCTTTGCTTCCTTGAGTTATAAGTTGTTTTTCTTCACAGCACTCGGATTAAAAAGCGTTCTTCTACCCTACAGACATCGTAGCAGTGATGAATACCTGAGATGAGCTTATCTGCAAAACGCAGACTGTAGAAAGAATTCCCAGAAAACAAGCGATTTGTCATTTAACAATAACCTAAGGTCTGTAAGAGGAGTTTCTTTCATCCTGCTTTGCTCTCAAGGATTTCTGCTGTAACGTCTCTTGTTTATTGTCCAGTAGCTCTAATTTTCAATAGCAGCATAAATATAGAACATGTATTCTTATCTCCATGGCTTCACTCATGTTTCATTGTGAAATCAAACTACAGAGTCCGTCCTCACATTTCTCTGTTTTGTTTAAATTCACATCTTTGGACTGCGGGCACAGCCTCGAAAACTAATGACTCATAACACAATATCACTGCAAGACAGGGTACATGGAGAGGGAGAATCATCACACAGCTCCTTTCTGGGTGAACACACATCCATGCCCAAGTGATTTGTGTCCATCCATGTGTGTGTCGTTTATGTGCACTGTGGGGATTTTTCTGTGCATGATGTGTGTGTGTATGTGTGTGTGTGTGTGTGTGTGTGTGTGTGTGCGAGGAGCAGCTGAGTGGTGTTGCATCTGCTTCCATCGGTTCCAATGTTATTTATGGAAATAAATGCATCAGATTCCTATTAAGCATTCACCTCTTGTTTTCAAAAAAGGAGCAAAGGATTCAAAGAGTGTTGCAGCAGCTGTCATATTTAAGCAAACAGTGTTGTGATAAATGGATCCAGGCTTCCATTGGGGAAAAGACAAGCTTTAACCTAATCAGTTGACTTAGCAAAGTGATGTTTCATTACACCGTGTGATCATGATTAATAATGTTGAGCAGTGAAGCGCAGCAGGTGACAAGAATTGTAACTTCGGGAAGTCAAAGAAGCCTCAATTCAATGAGGAAAGTGTCGTTTGTGTTAGAAGACTTCACAAAAACTTCTTCTGAAAGGCGACTGTTCACGAGCTGGGGTTCCACTAAGTCACAAAGTATAAATGTGTAATTTTCATTAGACTATCAAAAGCATTCCCATGCATGCATAGCTTATAAAGCATGAGGGAAAAGTTTGCACAACTCCGAATCCAAGTAAATGGAAACTCTCATATTCAAAATATACTCAGGTGCGAGACTGATATCTCTGCAAGCGGGCGGAAATGAGTAGCTTACTTGAAAAATGCAATAAGTGGCACAAGTTTTGCTGTTATAGTTGCCAGAATTCCCCACTGTGTTGTTTAGTTAAATCATTTTCTGTCTCATTGAACGCTTAGATGATACTCTGCAACACGAGAGGTGACGAATTCTGCCTGCCAGCAGAAATTAAATTGGACAAAGTTGTTTTATTTTATGGCTCCCTGAATTATATGTTATTAGGTTTTGGCCAAAAGTCAAATCTTATGCTAAATTTTCTTCCTGTAGCAGATGCTAATGTTTTTCTTGGAGTTGGAGGATTGCATACCAGCTGCCCAGATAATTGAACGAGAACTGCTCTGCAGCTTCATTTGTTGTGCCATAAGGAATGTAATGTCCTTCCATCCTATCCAATTTTCGAGAGACTCTTTCTGGTTCGACTATTAAAATTAAGATCTATAAGAGCATGAAAAATATTAATCAAAGTGGACGTGAGGGAAACTTGACACATGAGCCCAGACGATGTCACCAGCTGTACATTATGCATTCATCAGGTAAACACATGCGTAACTCCAAATAAATGCTAATATCTCATTGTTTCCATGCATCAGTGAGTTTGTTTTGGAGTTTCTCTATTAGTCCAAACTCAATAATTGCAGTGTAAAAAGTAACTAGATGTGTCAGTGAGTGTTTTCATCATTTATCTAGCATTGCAGTAGAAGTGGAAACTACTTGCACACACTGCAAAAGGAACAGGCCCTGAGAGCTACTGATAAAAGCCAGTTGACCATTAGCACATATATTGCAACCCCTGTTGTCAAAAGCAAAATCACAACTATGATTGGTCCCAAGCCCAGATCAATGGGGAGGGTTGCATCAGGAAGGACATTGATGTCCAGAGCTATAGCAACTACAGAGGAATAAAGCTGATGAGCCATACCATGAAGCTCTGGGAAAGAACTGTTGAAGCTAGGTTTGAAGAGAGGTGACGATCAGTGAGCAGCAGCATGGCTTCCTGCTGAGAAAGAGCACTGCAGATGCAATGTTTGCTTTGAGGGTGTTGATGTAGAAGTACAAAGAAGTTCAGAAGGAGCTGCATTGTGTCTTTGTGGATCTAGAGAAAGTATATTATTGTGGTACTGCATGAGGAAGTCAGGAGTGTGTGTGTGTGAGTGTGTGTGTGTTTGAGGGTGGAGCGGGACATGTATAAGGATGATAGGAAGGGCAGATGGATTCAGGGTGGCTGTGGGATTACATCAGGGACTGACTCTGAGCCCCTTCTTGTTTGCAGTGGTACACAAATGAGGTCAGTCACAAGTCTCCATGGACTTTTTGCTAGTATACGTTCGCAAGATGATAGTGTGATCTGTAGTGAGAGTAGGGAGCAGGTGGAAGAGAGCCGGGAGAGATGGAGGTATGCTCTGGGGAGGAAAAAAATGAAAGTCCGTGGAAGCAAGATGGAATACATGTGTATGAATGAGAGGGAGACAGGTGTAGCAGTGAAGAAAGAAGGAGAAGTAATGAAAGTGGATGAGTTTAAATATCTGAAGTCAGCCATCAAAACCAACAGACAGGGAACAAGAGGGTGGAGCAGGTGGAGATGAGTGTCAGGGGTGATTTGTGACAGAAGGATAGCAGCAAGAGTGAAAGGGGAGGTTTAAAAGATAGGAATTAGACCTGCTATGTATGTTTTGGATACGTTGGCGGTGGCAAAAACACAGCAGGCAGAGCTGATGATAAGATTTTCACAGGGACTGATTAGAAGTGAGCACATCAGAGTGACCCTAACCCTATTAACAGTGTTACTAACGTATATGCAGAGAGAACATCAACAAGCAACACATAGCTGAAAATCCACATAAATATTGTTGATCTGAAGAAAGTTTTACATCAAATGTGTGATTTACTGTAAGCTCTATAGGCAACCTGCGCATGAAGGACCTAACACCTACTGAATATTGTGTAACATCATTTAATCTCTTGATTTTTAAAGTTACAGAAACATATAATAATCATCATCATCATCACAATCATAATAATCATAATAATGGAATCTCTGTATGTATTCTCCCGTCTGTCTGTCAGTCTGTGTGCTCTTTGCATTCCTTAACAAGCAGCCATCTGATCCATTTTGCTGAAATGTAAAGAAAATGTGATTTAATGGGATGTAAACTCATGCTGAAGCAAATGAAATATCAAGTTTTAAGTTGCCTGTATGTGAGGTGGTCTCTCACTCTCTTTCTTTTAGAGTAAAGAAAGGTAGCGTAAGGGTTATTAAAGGTATATTAAATTGGACAAAGTTGTTTTATTTTATGGCTCCCTGAATTATATGTTATTAGGTTTTGGCCAAAAGTCAAATCTTATGCTAAAGTTTCTTCCTGTAGCAGATGCTAATGTTTTTCTTGGAGTTGGAGGATTGCATAGCAGCTGCCCAGATAATTGAGGTGGTCTCTCACTCTCTTTCTTTTAGAGTAAAGAAAGGTAGCTTAAGGGTTATTATAGGTATATTAAAAATCTTCATGATCCTGACCTCTCCTTTTAAACATAAAAGAAGTATTTCAACTTGTCTGTGCTCGCACCAACCTTCAAACTTAATCCAAACAGAAACACCTCTAATCTTCATACATGACTTCTTTTTAACTGATTTTAACAAATTTTGTTGTGCCAAAGTAGGAACAAACATGAACTTCTGTGTTAAACTGATCCAAGCCACATGTCAAGGATCACCACCACAGTACACAAGCCTGAAAATCGTCCATAAAGTCAGGAGTGTGTCCAAGTGCATGCTCGTCATTTGCTGACATTCAAACATGCACCATAAATTGGCAGAAAAAGAAAAGACGCCAAAGCATTGAAGCACTGCCATTGTTCTCTTGTTTAGTTGCTCACAGCACGCATTTTTGGTCACACCAAGTAAAATATTCACTTTCCGCATGCTCTGCTTGCTAAATTTAGCTCTCAGTGACTCAGTCCTCACCTTCAAAATGAAAATAAGGGTCCAAGGTTCACTTTTTTTGACTCACTGGAAGAGTTTAGAGCTTGATACAGATGTGCAAGTGCAAGTAGTGAAAGGAGCAATCAGGAGTTGCATGAAAAGATGATCCTACAGTGAAGAACAACCATATATTTTTATTTATTTTTTCGGGCTGGGGGGTTCATACGTAAAATTAACTTTCTGTTTCTGTGAAGCCAGAAGTTGGGAGCAGCAAATGGCAGCTGAAATATTTCTCTAAATGATGAGAATGTGGTACAGAAAACTCCTTGTTCTCTCTTTATTCTTCTAATACTGGTCATTTTGATTCTTTGTATATTCATTGAAGGCTAATGATGCATAATTTAACCTATTTTCCTCTCTTTTGCTGGTGAAAGGAGTTGGTATGATCTGCCAGACACCCTTATTTCCCATACACAGTAAGTAAAGTTTAATGCCAAACCCCAGCCCCTCTGTAGTGTTCACTTCAAAATCATCTTTTCATTAAACTGTCTGTTGAGTAATGTGCTTCCTTTGGGTTTTCGTACCAGCAGCAGAAACATTGGTGCATGTCGTAATTTCCATTTCTTTGGAGAGGCACTATGACCCATTAAGCGGTGGGTCAGGTGGAGATGGGAGAAGGAGGACTTGTTTACAGAAATCACATCCAAATCTCAGCTGAAAGCACACAAAATGTTTCAGAGGTGCATGTGAAATCATGTGGGGACATCTCAAATCACACTGGCTCATGTGGATAGCACATACCACCCAGCGCGTTCAGTAAATGCATATCCATCATAAGAATTTTATGACAGCAAGTGGATGCAGCACTGGTTGAATGTCAATATGTCAGAAAGAGGATTGCTGCTCTGGCTGCATGTCAAGTAATGCAATTGATGGTTGGGAGAGGTAAACTAAAAAGTGGAGATTTTGAGATCGAGATATTTTCAGCACACAGTTATTTATTAATTTTACTTAAGATACGCTGTTGTGGTAAATATTGCACATTTATTGGTAAAGATGTGTCCACCGAGCCTCTCGCTGTAGGGTTCAAGTCTTAAGCCTTTCTTCTGGTCTTTTGATATTGATATATGTCCTTTTTTATCTCTAGATTAGTATTTATAGCTTCCACCCTGCTTTCATCCCTGTAACAGGTTCATGCACTGCAACCCTAGTATAATATCCTACTCTAGGTATTCACCAGTGGACTGCTCTCACTGACAGTCACATCACGTCCTGCTCTGACATTCTCAGGCACCTGAGGACGACTCGTTTCTTACCTATCACACTAATGCACAAGCATCACAGCCCTCAAATAAGTGCTGTCAACCACAATTTCCAAGCCCCGCTACTGATCTTTTTCAGTTAGCGATAACCACAGATGTCACTTTAGTCACTGCTCCTTGCATCTGTCAGTTGAGCAATCATCCATGCCCCAACAATGAACTCCCTTTCAGAGTCACTTAGATCGTTTCCCTCTTGCCATTTTGACACAGAAACAGCTGGGCGCGCTCAGAATTTTAATAAATGCCACATAGCATGTTGGATGTTGACTGCCTCGCTGTGCAGCTCGGTGCACCTGATGATAAAGCGACCAGATTTGTTGTGCTTTTTCCCGTAATTGTTTAGGTTTTTCCTTTAATATGTCATCTGGCTGCAGGCTCATTCTCCAGAACTACTGATTTATGCTTGATGTTAGGAACCGAACAATTCACTTTGCCAATATCAGTATTCATCAGTTTTTAGTGCCTCCCTGGAGACGCGTGGAGCCTGCATTTCAGACTACTCGTACCTATATGAGGCTCTCTCGTTCTGTTGTTATGTTTTCTACCTATGCTGTATTTTTTTCTTAATCCTGTGCTTGCGCTTTTCAAATGGATTATGGCGTTACTTTTTGGTCTACTCGTGTGATTCGATTTCCAGGCTTGAGGTGGTGGCCTTAAACGCTGCGACGAACTAAGGTCAGCAATAGCTCTGGGACATAGTTGCTGTCAGCCTCAGTACATCAGAGATGGGCATTGTTGTGTCCCAACTCAAAACCCATAGAGGTTTCCTGAAATATCGGTAGAACAGTTCTACAGATGTTCATAACAGAGGTCTGTTTCCATCGCTCTGTGTTAGAAAATACTTATGAGGTCCGAGATTCCACTCTCCGTGGGTCCACCTCAACACTCTCGGTACATAACTTTGGCAGTACACATACTTTATATTTTCCAAGACACACACTTTAGGTAACATGAAATAAATGCCCGCTGAACATGCACAGCTCTCTCTAAACAATATCTCAGGCTCCCTGTGCAGACCTGCAGGGACCAGCAGCTGAGTGCTTCTCTACGTGTCTCCTAGCTCGCAGCCCACCACTGAATGAAAAGCTAATTAGTAGATGCACAACTGGTGTACCAGTTACTCCAGTTGGCACCTCTCTCCAAACCAGTTTTAGCTCAGCTCTGTCTCACCTGAACTGGGGTAAAACCTTTCCGCAATCTATTACTCCTCCATTCCAATATGAATGGTCGATTGCCCTGTTATTTACTTACAGAAACAATAAAACACACACATACACACACAATTATGTAAATATGCATTTTCAATTTTGCACAGAAAACTGAGTTTGGAATGTCGGGAAAAAAATGTAAAAGAAAAAAGAACAAAGAAAGAAATAGTGTAAGTTATTAACACTTGGCTAAGGTAGAAAAAGTTGGCAAATATATTTAAAAAACAATATGATATGTGATAAAGACGTGAAAATAAGCCAAAAAAAGACACATGGTGTTCCACAAACGAATATCTGGGACAAGCACCACTTAATGCTGCTTTTTTTAATTATTTTGTCTTCTTCTTCATTTTTTATCGATTCAAGTCCACCCAGCACGCAATCAGCCAGACTGCTACATTTCACCTTCCTAAGAATATCTGGATAACAGAAGCAGATGGAAACACACACAACAATTGACATTTCTTTCAGACAGTTTGCAGTGTTAAATTTGGCTACACTGGGGCAAAAATATGTATCAAAACAGCACAGAACTGGTAATTAACAATATAAACTAGTGGTTTTTAGAATATATACAGTCACCTGTCCACTTCACAAGTTACACCTTATGAGTATTTTTGTGGTATAGATTCAACAATGTGCAGGAAACACAATCCATATCTTATTGTTACTATCACACAGTTGCTACACTTTTTTTCTATTGTGCCACATCCCAAAGGTGCTCTCCTGGACTGAGGTCTGATGACTATGAAGGCCATTCAAGTATTGTAAACTCACTGCCATGTTCAAGAAACCAGGTTGAGATGATCTGAGCTTTGTGACATGGCATGTTATCGTGCTGGCTGCGGTTATCAGAAGATGGGTACACTGTGGTCATAAAAGGATGGACATGGTCAGCAACGATACTCATGTATGCTGTGATGTTTAAAGTATACTCAGTTGGTAGTAAGGGCCCCAAAGTATGCCAAGAAAACACACCATTAGTTCAGCAGACTGAACTGCTCATACAAGGCGGGATGGACCCAAGCTTTGAATTTGTTTGTGCTGGAAGAGGTCTGGCCATTTGCCTCTTCTGACCTTTGCTCACTGGATATTTTATCGTTTTTGAACTATTCTCTGTAAACCTAAGAGACATGAAAACTTACAGTGGATCCACAGTTTCTGAAATACTCAGACCAGCTCATCAGGCATTAACAACCATACCATCTTCAAACACCCTTTTCTCCCTCCGTTCTAATGCTCGGTTTGAACTTCAACAGGTTGCCATGACAATGTCTATATGGCTGGATGCATTAGCTTGCCTCCATGTAATTGGCTGGTGTTATATTTGTGTTAGTGAGTATTCCTTCTTAACATGCGTTTTCATTGACAAGCTACAAGTAAGCACAGATGAAAGCTATCTCACATCCACACACCACGCACCAACACAGGTGCTCTTACACATTTCCCTGACTTAACCTCTCTTTTGGCACCGTGACAGAGCTTGACTGTCATCTTTATATGCATCTTTATTATTCACTTTGAGTTTTGTATCCTCATGTTTTTCAGAGCTCTGCAGCTTCTTAAACTTCAACCTCTCCAGAAGCCTAAATCAGCCAGAATAACTAGCAGACCTTTGTGGTGGTGAAGGAACTTGAAAATCTATAAAGAACAACAAAGCCTGCAGCTGCTCTACTATTAGTGAAGCAGGCACTGCATCTGCCGGCACGGTGCCAGAACTGAACACAGTCTGTGAAGGAATACAAACAAGCTGCCAGATCAATATACTGTAGTTAAGGTCTGCAGTGACATACCGGTGGGGTTTTTTGGCGCTCGAGAAAATTAAGCTGTTGCTTTTCTGCATTTTTATATTACATCTGAGCAAACTAAAACACTCTATAAAAGCAATCTAAAAATCCAAAAACATTTGAATGACTCCCCATATTCACTCCATGAATTATTCAAATAATTTATCTCTTCCTAACACCTTTTCAGTGCTGGCATTTGGAACTATTGTGCCTGTGTTTGTGGACTTAAAATAACTGGTTTGAATGCTGGCAGTCATGAATGAAAATTAATGAGAGAGGACTTAAAGCCCCTGCACACGAAAAGGTGCTGATACCATGTAAGATGCATTTAATACTCGCGTCACTGAACACTAGTTTTTAAAAGCAGGTAGCTGACATCTGGCACATTGATCCTTTCTAGTTCACTGAAATTGCTTTTGCCTTTATCCAAAAGTCTAGTGGGAATGGACATAAAATCACTTTATTGTAAGCATTAAAAATTAAAGAGCAATTTTTCTCAGTAACTGAACGGAGCGATGCATTTGAAGGTCTTCTTCTTCTTCAGAAGGAAGGAAAGTGATGTTACTGTCATAAAAAAGATGGTTTATGGCTTCTAAAAAACACAATGGTGTAACCACAGTTTGACTTCAGCCACCAAATAGCAATCTTTAAAAGGTTAGTGGATTCATCTAAAGGTCAATACACTTCTGTCGGCAGTGGTAGCGTCCCAGTTTGCCACTTGATAAAGGCTGGGAGCTTAGGAATGGTAGCAAGTTTGTGAATATAATTTATGTCAACCTTGACACTTTGAAGCTAATTAGGACTTCGTGTGGATCTTTTCATTTCTTAGAAAATGAGAAGAAAGAGAAGAAAACTCTTCAGCCTAACTGCTTTACAAAAATCAAGCCGTTGTTTAAAATCAGCTCAAAACACAGATATGAAGCAAACAGTTTGAGGCTTTACCCTTTGTCTGTCATTTCGAAATTAAACTGTGTAAGGTATCATGAGTTTGTGAATCACTGTTAATCTAAATGAACATTTTGGACATGTTTCTACACATTTCTACTTTTCATACATCAGTACAGTTTGCTGATAAAGCTTCCACACTGGTGGAAGCTTCCGAACAGCAAGTGACTGACTAACACATGACGGCTGGCGAGACACGCAACTAAATACACTGAGGTAGGAGAGGACAGGTGGAAACAATCAAAGAATGACAGCAGCCAGAACCCGACAAAGACGGGAAGAAAAGGAGCGAAAAACCACAAAAGAATCAAAGAAAAAAACAAAACAAAAAATGCCAGCTCCATATACTGTATATAAAAGACAGCAGTAGCCGAAAAGCCTGAACACTGAAGCCTGTAGAAGTGCATTTATTCTGGATTTTTTTTTTTTTCATGGACAGCACGGGTGACTCATCCAGTTGTACAAAATTCTATGGGAAAACAATACTAATTGATCTATGACCTCATTAAAAACTTTCCTGATGGGCTTACAGTCTTGGTTGTTTCACGTCTTACTGAGTACAAGATGTTCATTTTGAAAACAAGCTGGAGTCATACTTGCAGTGTCCTCTGTTTCTCGGTCAGATCTGCCTCATTAGTCACGTCCCGTTTCAAAACACCAAGAGGGTCTCGAACAAAACACTGACATCCAGGTTTCAAGCGTGGACTTCAATAACCAATCGGTCTTAGTGCCTATATCCATCGTAATATAGTCAACAGAAAGCCTTGTGCGAATCTGTTATAATAATCAGAACTCTAAGCTGGCAATATCTATATTCCAAACACACCCTTTCCAATTCGGCAGTCTATTTAAACTGAAAAATGTTCCATCATTCCCTCTAACATAAGAAGAGAACAAAAAGACATCAATATCAGTATGCGGAAGAGCATTTCCAAATGCAACAGAAGTCCACACTGGGTATCACTCCTGTCAGCTAAGAACAGTAAAGGCCACAGTTTGCATGGGATCATCAAAACTGCACAGCAAAAGATTGGAAAAATGTTGTCTCATCTAATGAGTCTTGATTTCTGCTGCAACATTTGAAAGGCAGAATCAGAGTTTGGTGTAAACAACATGAAAGCATGGATCCATCCTGCATTGTATCAACAATTCAGGTTGGTGGTGGTGTAATGGTGTGGGGGATATTTTCTTGGAACACTCTGGGCTCCTTAGTACCAGCTGAGAATAGTTTTCAACACCAGGCTACCTGAATATCGCTGATGACCATATCCAACATGTACCCATCTGACTCTATGCCATGAAGAATTAAAGCAGCTGCGAAGATAAAAGGGGGTCCATACTTGGGTGTACCTCACAAAGTGCCCACTGAATCTGTATATGAATTAAATTCAGAGGATGTGGTTAACTGGAGCATTTTGTCAAAAATTTGCACCCTCAATCTCAATCTTTGTTGCTTTCCTACAGGTGATACAGGTTCCTCCTACAACCCAAAGATATGACACTTACCTTACATGACTTTCCACTGTCTGGGAACTCTGAACTGTCTGTATGTGTCAGCCTTATGATAGACATATAAAGTTTTTTAATGAAATGGCCACCAGGGGGCTCTGTGTGACATAACATGGCACTCCTTTGCATTTTATTATATACCATAATGCAACAAACATTTCCCACTTTCCTTGAGAGGATGCGAGCAGGGCTTGTACCTGAAGAGGAAATCCAGAATTTAAATTTCAATCCGTTCTTTACTCAGTTTATATTTTTTGAGATCTTTCCCCACCTTTTTTTCATGTGCCTCTGAGGAGAGCATATAAAAGCACCTCTGAAGCCTTTTATGTTACAGGAAATGATGGCTTTTGACTTTAACGCTCTTGAGAACAGGCCCTGCAGGTAGTTGTAGTAATTGCTGATTACCGCCACATTTTGATTGTATCACTGATGTTGTGCCAATCTAAGTGATTTTTCTTTCAAGAAGTTTGTACACCAACATGAGGGATTTGCAAGGAGAGCAACAGATTTTTTTTTCATTCATCAGTTGGAAAAAGGAAATCCCACAAACACTCCATAGCAGAGAGAGAGCAAGGCGAACAGGATGACAGCATTGCCACCTAGTGTAAAAGAGTTTTGATGCATGCTTCCTGGTGAAGATTTACTGCATTCACTTTGTAGTGCAGCAGTTCTCAAATTTCCTCTTGCATGTCTTCACTTCAAATGGCAAAAAAGAAGCACATCACAAACACCCCAGTTTTTTAACACTCATAGCATCAGGTAATTGTTTTATTTTCTACACATAAAATTACTCTCGTGAGTTTCATTCCGCAAGAGTGTGAAGAAACAGAGGATGCATGAATTTAATGTGTCTTTGCTTCAAGGTAGAACTATAATAGGCTGTATAAACTTTGTATGACTGATTTCTCCTATTCAGTGTTGCAGACTGCTGGAGACTGTTCCCCAATGCAATGAGCAGAAGGTGTGGTGCACCATGGTTTACCTCCAGCAGATGGAAAGGCCAGCAGATTCTCAGCAAGAAGCATGCGTTAATTTTTGCAGGTCATCTAATGTGCACATTTTGACTGTAGGAGGAAACATTCAGACTGCAAACAGACAGGTCTCAGGTGGTCAACCAGGGTTGGAGACAGGACCTTTCCACTCGAGTGCTCTACAAGAGTTTGGAAATGAATTCATAAGATTTAGCTGAATCCAAAAATTCATTCAATCAGTCTCTGGCATTGCAGTACTGCACCTTCATTTGTCTGTCTGAACTACACTGGCAGCATTTCTCTGACAGCAAAGTGCTTTCCACAGCTAGTCAGATGAGTCATGGGTTCATTCTTCACACACTCACTTTTGTTACCTGTCGCATGTTCAGCCAAGGGTGACATCAGTAATTTCTTTAACAAGGGCTGTTCCAAAAATAAGTGCTGGCATTTGCATTGAATAAAGAGAGCAAAGAGTAATGCTGCCATCCATCAGGTTAGCACTGCAGTCTGTGCAGTTTAATAGAGGGTTTGTATCCCTAACAGAGGGAAATGCCAAGTGATAGTGAAAAAGTTTAAATATGGTATCGCATTGTTGATTACATTTTTGGAAAAGATAATTGTAACAAAGTTGATGTTATTTCTACGCTAAGGCCTCAGAACAGTCCTTAATGTGTTTGCCTTTAAAGCATGCTGGGACCTTAAATCATCCACTTTCTAAAAGGATGACGAACGATAAAAGGCAACATAAGATTTAGTGCAAAAACATCCACCACTTGATTTTACAAAGATTTTACTTGAGTGGTGATTTTTTACACCTTTAAATGACGAAAGCCTCTAAGCGTTTACATTTGTTTCTATTTCTTTAAAGAAAGCTCTCTAACCTTTAATGGTCTATGAAAAGCCTGTAATACACAAATGTGGAAAACGTGTTGTTTTTTTTTAATTTATTTATTTTATTTTTATTTTATTTGTTTATTTAATTTTTTTTTTTTTGTTGCTTTTTTTGCTTTTTAAATGTGCTGTGAAATAGTATGGCCTTTTCCTTGGCCGTGTCTCTCTAGTGCAAAAAATTTTAAACACTACCCGATCACACCTACTTAATGCCAACAGAGGGCGCTCAAATCGTGTAAACTAAAACTTCTGCTGTGATTAAGGACATGTTACAGATCATGCCAGAGGTGCAATGAGAGGTAACTATCTTAACTGATCGGATTGGGCTAAATAAAACACAGTTTCCTAAAACAGTTATTCATAAATACAGTAATATAAAAACAAAGTACAGCTTCTTTCAAGTCTAAGGTTTTATAAATAAGGGGAGGGGGGGAGGATTTTCCTTCCCTCATCAAGTTCTAAAAATTTTTAAATATAACTTCAGATGAACAACAAAAGGGCATATTACACATATTTTCTACAAAATTGGGCATTTTGCTGGTCTGGAGCATTCAAGTGCGCGCGCGCGCGTGTGTGTGTGTGTGTGTGTGTGTGTGTGTGTGTTAACAACTGTTAGCAACTGTTACTGCCCATCAATCTGGGAAAAGTTATAAAGTCATTTCCAAACAATCTGAAGTTCATCATTCTGTAGTGAGAAAGATAATTCACATGTGGAAAACATTCAAAACAGTTGCCAGTCTTCCCAGGAGTGGATTTCCCAGCAAATTCACGTCACGGTCAGACTGTGCAATGCTCAGAGAAACTGCACAAAGTCTCTACTGAACAAGCATGGCTTGTCTGGAAGAGTTACCAGGAGAAAGCCTCTTTTCCGAGATGACAGCTAAAACTTAGCTGAAATGCAGCAGGACAGTGATGTCAAGCAAAGCAGCAAATCTGTGCCAAAATGGCTAAAAAACAAAAAAATGAAGGTGCTGCAGTGGTCCAGTCAAAGCACAGACCTCAACTCGATTAAGATGCTGTGGTGGGAAAACTTAGAGCCGTGCATAAACGAATGCCCTTAATGAACTGAGGCAATGTTGTGAAGAAGAGTGGGCCAAAATTCCTCCATAATGATGTGAGAGACTGATAAAATCATACAAAAAACTTCACATTATTGCTCTTAAAGGAGGTTCTCCAAGATAACAGGAAGGATACTGCTATATAAATAATGACTTGGTGAAATATATCATATTTATTGATAAGTGTGTTTATTTTATTTAAGGACCAAATGACTTTTTATTTTGTTATGAATTGTAAAGCCTTAGGGCCTTTAATTCACCTGTCTAATAGTTATCCCTTCCTTTACTACATCAAAGTCAGTGTGGTGCACTGTGTGGAAAACATGTTGTTTAACACAATCCATAATAGGTAATGAAAAACACACAGACTTAATTCATTTTTTCTAAATTTTTTTTAATTCATTGAAGTCCTCGCTGTTACTTTCTTTTCTTTTTCTTTCTTTTTTCCTTTTGTTTTTTTTTACATCACCATCCGTGGGATTTGACATAGTGAGCAAGCATCCCAGAAACCCCACAGCCACCAAGACAAATACCATCACAGAGTTTCACTTTCACAAAGGTTAAAGGCTTACAGAGGGCGACGGAGGGGCTGCAGGTGGCAAAGGAGATGTTTGACAGCATCAACAACCTCAGAATGGAAAGAAGCTCCTCTCAATCTGCAGCATGTTGCTTACATACATATCACTCGTATATCATTAGCAATAATATGGCATAGAAAAAGCATCCAAGCTGACAGAGCATTAAAGGAGTATAAGTGTGTGTATGCGTGTAAACTGAGGAGGCATGGGACACGAAGAGGATGCCAATAATGACAGCTAGTATTTAATATCCAAGTGATTTTTTTCAGGCACAGGCGCTGCAATGCAGCAACGGCTCCTTGCTGTTTAGTGTGCTAAGAGTCTATGTGTGTGTGTGTGTGTGTGTGTGTGTGTGTGTGTGTGTGTGTGTGTGTGTGTGTTTCCTCAATAGTCTGCAGTGCACTGTGAACTATGGTAGCATTCTGAATTCCACACAACCCAGCACAGGATTATGTAGTAATGTTTCAGCACTCTAAGTGAATAATGAAAAAAGTGTGTGTGTGTGTGTGTGTGTGTGTGTGTGTGTGTGTGTGTGTGTGTGTGTGTGTGTGTGTGTATGTGTTCGCAAAAAACCCGTACTAATAGCTCCAGGTCAGGACGGGTTGCTGATGGCAACCTCAAATTTGACAAAGCGTTGCCATGACAAACAAAAAAAGCAAGAACCCCATGAGAGTGGAGGGGTCTGTCTCTACGGCAACAGCCAGAAACAACCAAAGAGCCAAGGAGGGAGGAAGAGAAAGAAGGAAAAGGGAGAGCGAAAGGAGCAGATGCAGCCAGACTGTGCTGGTGTTGTGGGCCTCACCCTCACCTACACTTTTAACCAACGTTGAAAGAGCGGTAACTGGATTTACTACAAGCTGCAGCAGAATGCTAACATGGATGTTGAAGAAGTTTTTGAAAAGTATAAAAAGAATTAAGAAACTGTGAAACAGTAAAATTCTCCACTTCTGACTTGCAGAGGTTTAAGTTGCCTTGAAGACATTCCTATCTCGTCACATATTTGAATGCTTCAGAGACGTGCATTTATTACATTCCCGTCTGCCTTGGATTCTTTAAATACATAAAGCATTTGTAATGCTGAAAGAGTCTGCCTTCTACAGACTTCCTGTTTTTTCAGAGGGGAGAAAACCTGGAACACTGAGGCTGAAAGTGTTACTTTTAATATCTACATTATGCACAAAACCACTCAGAAATTTGAGGTTACTTGGAAATGTCATTTTTGCGCATTTGTTCTAATGAGAAGCCATTAATCGCTGATTTTTCATGTAGCATCCATCTAGGCATACATTCAGCAGACTATGCTTGAGTGACACAGTGCTACCTCCTGCAAAGAAGCCATAAATTTGGCTAGACAAGCAGGTAGGGCAGTTGTGTTAGTTTACACTCTCAAAATGCCCCACAAAGAGTTTTCGTGCAACAGTGTGTACTAGTCTTTTCAAAAACCAGCACAATGAGGCTCTTAGGGCTACTATTTAACAAAGCTGCCATATGTAGTTCTATTAGATGCCTATTTCTCAAACAAGAGACTATGTCCTCTCACTCAATCGAGCATCCAGGTCCACCACTTTTCAGAGCCAGTTTTGCACCAGTGTGTGAAGGGAGCAGTACACACCGTTACATGAAAACATCCTTTTTTT
The DNA here is from genome assembly GCF_051167445.1 of Perissodus microlepis. Taxonomy (NCBI): domain Eukaryota; kingdom Metazoa; phylum Chordata; class Actinopteri; order Cichliformes; family Cichlidae; genus Perissodus; species Perissodus microlepis. The sequence continues at coordinate 34,178,777 of NC_140467.1, read as the reverse complement.
TAACAGTGTGCCCGCTGACCACGGGAGACATGGTTGCTGAAATTGAGCTTCTCCATGCTGTCTTAGGATATCTCATTTCAATAGCAGGGATCACACCTCAAATATGATTAGGTTTACTGAAAGAAGTGCGTTTGGAGAGAGCAAGGACCTGGACCTGTGACTGCAGTTTAGGAAAGGCCACAGTGTGGATCGGTAACGGCTTCCTGGCACGGTAGTGGAGGCACAGCGCTCAGAAATATAGAACCGGAAGGGTGGTGCGTTTGAGGTGTAGTCCTATCCCTGAAATTCAAATAAATTATCTCCACTAAAAAAATATATATCAGTGGTTTATAAAGAAAGACAAGGGACCCAATTTTCCACCAGTATAATATTACATTGATGACTATTTTGTACTGTATTTCAAAGTGATCCCTAACCCTTTTAGTGGTAGGGAATATGTATGTGTTTCACCTTTGGTTTCCCCTAAGTTGCTGTCATTATGTTAACTAGACAGGCGTATTTAAAGAATCTAAGCCCAGTTTATATAAGTGCCCCTGGTTATGTTCATGTCAAGTTTATTCAGCGTTTAGTCACAGGCAGAAAGATGGTTACTGGTGAAAATCAGTTGCTTCACTTAATAAAACCAGACTGTGCTGTTAAAAAAAAGAAAAGAAAAGAAAAGAAGAAGGAGAAGAACAATGCATACAGCTGCAGTACAGCCTGAAGCAATGTTAACTCCACAGCCATACTGAGAGCTGTACAGGAGCCTGCTGTGCGTGTCCCATTCCTCACACATCAACACTGCACACTAGTCAGAAGTACATTAGCTCATGTCTACTTTCAAGCATAAATCAATAGTGCTCAGCCCTTAGGCACCTAGTTACAGAATGACACTAAAAAGCAGTTTGACAACAAGTTCAAAACTATAAAACAACAGAACATTTCAACATATCAAGCACTGTTCATCTTTACAGGGCTCTATCTTCAGAATAGGCCCAATGAAAGCGCAAAATCTGGCACCTTTGAATCGGTTAATCCTGGCTATTTTACATCTTTTTATCTTACATCCTTCACTTACCTCAAAAACAATAACAAAACAAGAAGCTAAAATCTGACTATCAATACAACTTCTGTGGGTTCAGGCACATAAAGAGTAGAAAGAAAATGAGGTGTGTGTGTGGAGGGGAGGGGGGAGTATAAAACAGTCACATTTGGAAGGAGAGACATTCTGTATGTAAATGCACTGCTTGGTGACGGACGGTTGTCAGATGTTTCTACTGCTGTCAATGAAGAATTTGGACCTTTGTGATTCCTGGGAATGTAAACAAATGGGAAAACATGTAGCTGCGTTGTGAACGGCACCTTCCCCACACTCCTAAAAGTTCTCTAAAAGGACGGCGCTAAAGAGAAAGTAAGGCAAGGAAAGGCCGAGTCGGAAGTAACATTAAGTACAACTTTCTCTTTCCCCCTGTAAATCAATCCCACTTAACAATGACCTTACACACAGAGATGAAGAATAAAGCTCTATTTACTACGTGCCAAAAGCTCCTTCTGCTCCACAGGACTCTCCAGCTGACTCCCAACAGACTGTACCCATAGTACAGCATTACCATGTTCAATTTTTCAAATGTTAAGGCCGTCTTCGTGGCGAATAGTCAATTAAATATCAATTGTGGCACTGTATGAGAGACAGCAATGGACTGGAAAATGAAGCGACTGAAATGTGATATAATACAAATCACAGGCTTCTAACAGCTGGAAGGAAGTATTAGATTCTTTTTGGCTGAATGAAATGCAAAACTGGTCAATTTCAAGCAACTTACTGTTTGGCCTATTCGAGAAAATAAAGAATAAAAGGAAATTAGTGTGTTTTTATATCCATGCTTCATTCTAACTCCTCACAAAATGCAAAAAAAAAAAACATGGAAAAAGAACAGACATCCTGCTCCAACATTATCGTCTGCATAACACCACGTTAGTCTTACTTAACCCCTCAATGAAAACAACAGCAAAGCAAATATCACAGGGATACATGGGAGGGAGAAATTACAGTATAAAAATGAAATAATGCAGTCAAAAGTGCTCAAATAAGGAGTGTTATCAATTTTTTTGTCAATTTTTTCATCATATGAGGCAGACCTTCTTTTTTGTTTGTGTGTTTTTTCCTAACTCTGTCCTCTAGGAACAGGTTTTTGGGGGAGAAGTGGGGAAAAAAGCAGCAAAGGAGGACATGAAGGCTGGAGGCTAACAGGTGGCCTGATGAGGTGTTGTGAAGAGTTTGAATCTTGGTGTAATGCTGTAGCTTCTTCACCCCCCACCACTTCAGCTCCTGCTGGCCATACATCCACAAATCCTCATTTCCTCCTCAGCGCCTGAGGATGGGGCTCTAACCCAGGCTGGTGATGTTTGCCCTGCCGCCTGGAGGCGCCACGATGCGCTGGGTATTCCGGCGAGGAACGTTGTCATCAATCTGAGCTCCTGTGTGATCGAATGGAAAGGATTAGTTTTATGAATTTCAGTCTTTGTAATACTAGAAAGTGGCAGGAAAAATTCCTTTGGGAAGTCAGCCACAGGAGGAAAAAAAAAATCCCCTTCACATTGTCCACAGTGATTTTAATTACAAGCCATAGCCATCCATAGTAAACCTACTACGAGCTACGACACTGTGAAACAATGGTATGTGCTCCTGTCTGCATGATATCAACCTTGTTTTAACACTAACACATTTTATTTGTGACATTGCAGAAAAACTACTCTACCCACAATCCAAAACAGGAGGTTGCTGCTGGAGGTCGCTGTTACCATGTAAATGTGAGCACAAAACATCAATTGGTGATTGCAGTCCAGAATGAAGCACCGTAATGTATTGATAACAAGGCCACACTTTGCCACACACATGGAAACGAAAAACGATTCAATTTGAGAAGGCTGGAAGCCATTTGTTATGGAAGCTGAAATTTGCAATGCATTGTGGGATGAGTAGTTCCTCAACACTGAAACAAAAAAAATGCAGCTTTGCCTTTTCTTTCCCCCATTTTCCTTTATTTTTTTCATCAAAATCAAATCTTATTTTTACAGTTACTATTTACCTCATAGCTGGCTGAAAAACGTCAGCCAGCATAATAAAATGTACTTTTTAAATATTTTGTCCTTAAAAAAGTGGGCGATGTTGAAGTCTGAGTGTAATTAATACACAAAATTAAGATGCAATATCTTAACAAACTAAAAGACAAACAAAATATAACACAACACACTTCAAGTGGACGTGTTATATACTGATTATAGTATATGGTGGCTGCTCATTTTTAATGCGGCCAAACTTTTAATTAATGAGGTCAGTGACTGCTCAGGTACCAGACCCTTTTTCTACTCTTGGGTATTTATGGTGTCAGTGAAGCCAGATACCACATGTCCCTCAGCCAATAAGAGAAGTGAAATGGCCTTCAAGGGAGAGTAGCTAAAACAGCTCGGCTCAGACAGTGGATAGATTGAGATACTGTAGCAAGGTTTTTTAAGCTGTCAATCATGCACAGAAAAAAATATGAAACTACAGCAATAACAAAATAAATGGGTAATGAATATTCACACAAATTTACCAAGTATTATTATTATTATTAGCTCTGAAAGACAAATGTAAAGATTTTTATGGTGCATAGTATCCAACTGCCTCTTTTATTTTATTTTTGATAGGTAGCCACGGTCCAACAGAAGGACCCAATTTCAGTGTACAGTCTGCCCCTTACACTTGAATGAATGCATGGCTTATTTGATAGCAATATGTGGCTATGCATGCAGTGTTTAACTCCATATGTCATGAAAGAATCCCTTAGTTTAGGCTTTTCATACAGATTAAATTTAGTGCAAAATTTGACTCATCAATGTTGAGTCTCTGATATACAAAAAGAAAGTAAATGGTTTTAAATCTCTCCCCAAAATGGATTCAGTGCTTCAACATCCCAAAAATGACTCCAGAACTGATGGTAAAACAACTGACCGGATAGGCTGAAGCCAGATTGGTGCAGGTTGCGGATGGGTTGGCCGGGCTGTTTGGCTGGTGAAGTCTTGGCAGAGGAGGCTGGAGTCATGGTTTTAGGAGTGACTGACACCTCACAGACTGGACCATCATACAGTCCCCTGGGTACGCCTCTCAGCTCAGCCAGCTGCATTGTTGGAAATGAGACACAAGTCAGTCACAGCACTGGAAACTAGCAAGGAAAGATTCACACTGTGGAGCTGGATGTGTGGACAGTTTGGCCAGTTCCTAACAAGATGTAACATCCCTCCAATTTTCCACAAATTACCAATCGTAAAAGAAATTGCTGGGTGTGACTCTAGCAGACAAAGAGGAGTGTTGTACCCTGCTGCGAGCTTTTATCCTCTTGTAGACGTAGTCAGGGAAAGGTTTACGGACCACGTAACGTCCTGAGCCCTCTGTGACGTGGAGGTTCCCGTCCTCCAAAACAATCTTGCCCTGGCTGATCACGACCAGAGGCCCGCCGCGCACCTCTGTGCCTTCAAAGATGTTGTACTCCACAGTCTGTGGGGAGAAGGAAAGCAGTAGTGTCAAAAGTAACATACAATATAAAACATCACTACTTTATTATAGCATATAATTCCAAACATAAGGACTGAAGGATCTGAGTGTATTTACATATTTGAACATTTTCCCGCATTGTTAACTGTATTGCACTGTACGTACGACATTTTAAAGATAAGCCTTTTTGTTGTTGCTTTTAGATTTGAAACAGGTTTTAAGTTCTTGTCTGACACCCGACAGCTGTGTTCCTGTGATGTTTTATGGCAGCTGCTTGTTCCTCCTAACGCCATGCCGACACTTTAAATCATAACAGAAATACCTTCAAAGCAGAGATGCAGTCATTCAACTTCCCCCCGCTTATTTTCCGCTATCATAAGGCTGACGTAACCTCCTGTTGCACATTCTGCATGCCATTTTAGTTCACAGACTTATGAAGCTCGCACTGAATGTTTATTTGAAAAGCTGCCAGAGTTATATTGAAGGACTCACTGTGTAAAATTTCTATAATTTCATAGGAGCTTAACTGATTTAACTCACATAAAAGTGTTTCCTCGGGCCTACTAATGCAGAGTACAGAGGCATTAGTCTTCAGGCTGAGAGAAGAAGAAGGTGTTGTTTTAGTGCTTGTGTGTGGACATGGAGGGTGTGGAGGTTACTGTGTGACCAGTTTGAAAGCCCTACAACTCCTCTCCCAAAAAGCTTATTGAGCTAAAGCTGAGGTCATGGCAATCTGACAGAGCCTAAAATGAGATCACTGGTATATTGGGTTATCCTATGACAGCCACACATGCATGCATGCATACACACTCCAAATGAGCAATTTCTCCCCTGAACACTGGTCCGTTATTTTCTGACCAAGCGGAACAAAAAGAAACCGAAGAACATGACGGGATTAAGAAGACAGATTCCATGAGCGTATACAGCTCACTCTGTCTTCCATGCATACACACACGGATACAGATGCACAGTGACCGGCCTGCTAACAATCAGAAATGATGTGTTCCAGCTCTCTGGCAGATTTTAATGATGACATCACTCCCTCGACGCTGCGTGAGGCCCACACCCTCTCCAGCAGTCAGGCTGCCATAAAACAAGAGTCCTTTATCACAACAAAAGAGTTATCACCCACTTATTTTGGATGTCATCAGTTACATGCATAACAATTAGTGTTATTAGCATTACAAGCAACAAGCAGTGTGGAAGAATGAATAGTGTGTTTGACAGCCTCAGTGTGACTGAAAGGTCATTAAACATTGATGGGCAGTGATGGGGCAATACGGATTGATAGCACCCCCTGAGAGACTTCGAAGTTGAATCCCCCACATTAGCTTTCAAATGCATATATTAACTTTGGTGGGCAAGTGCATCATGTCCACAACAAAGCCACACCCCCACATCCCAAAGTCATTCACTGTGGCATTTCTGCACAGCAGCAGTAGCTCTTTCACAAACTCCTCCATGATAATTAAGCAGAGCAGTCACATCTAAGGTTCTCTGTGGTGCAGATTCCAAACAAAACATGTTATTGCATTTCTGAAATTTAATAGAAGAGACCTGCCAATTAAAGAACACTAAACAGAAATCCACAGAAGAATCCCAAAGACATAAAGACAGTAATTGTTCAGTGCCAGAAAGCCCCCCAAAATAGCGTTGCAACAGTTTCTACTTTGCGGTTGTAGAAAAAAAATCTACTGGTTATCATAGTAAATATGTAAGAAAATGTTATATATGTGTTCCCCAACAGGTAATGCAGGAACTGGATTGGGAGTCAGGAATGGAGAGACACGCCTGGACCTAACTGCCAGACCTCCGGATGTCAGCCCCGCTATCCTCTGCTAGTGCAATTCGTCAGCCACACCCATTAACAGCAGCTCTCCTCTAAGATCCATGTGCTTAGCAAAATGCACATGGCCAGGAAAAGAACTGACCCGTGGGATCTGTTCATTTTAAGACTGTGAGCAGTCTGTAAGAACCTCTTGAGTGATTCAGTAGTCACACACAAGCTTTTACATTTACTCTTTCAGAAAGAGTTAAAGTAGGAAGGTCCACATTTTAGAATGCAGGATATTTTGTTTTAGCAATTTAACAAGGGCAAATTAAAAGCTTAATCAAACAGTATTAATCACTTGATGAAATTACCTGAATTTTATCCTAATCTAAATAATCTATTCTCTGTGGATCCTGAACTCTGACACCAGTTTGAGATGAATGAGACAATGAGATTTTAATTTATACATGTAGTTTTGAGGCTCTTGTGGTCATGGAAGTGGTCATTAAAGTTACTGCTCTCTCCTCATTCATAAGGAGTTACCAAAATGGCTAGTTTCAAGGCTAGCCTTTTACAAGTAGGAGTATATCTGCATTCCAATACTGAGTCTTTGTCATAGCGCCACCTACAGGAAACCAGAAGTTCCAGGGGTTGTATTTTCACGATCTTATCTTCATATTTTGAAGCCTGTGGGTTTTTATTTAACACTGCTGCTTTAAATTGCATCAGTGGTTTAATATGATAATATATACTTTTGTTACTGGACTCCAGTTTTTGTTAAAAAGTCCTGTTCTTAAAATATAAACATGCCCAAACCGATCCACAGTCACAACACAATAGACTTAGAGGAAGTTCGCTGTCCTATATTTTTATAAACTACTCTTAGCTGATTAACCAGAACCACTCAAAATTTGGACAGCTCCATTTTTCAGACCTTCAAGCTTTTTGGTTTTCATCTAACGCTGTTGCTATGACGATGTATTGTTTGAAAGAAACAGGAAACTGTTCCTTAGCAGCTTGGAATGCCCGCAAACTTTTGGCACATGCAGCGTATATAATTAAAGTCAGTATATGGTAGGCTTTCATTAGTGAAGAAAAGAGACCTCTGTGTCAGTATTAATAGCTAGTTATGTAGAAATAATTGAGGACCATACCGACTGGTGGCTCTTGGCGGAGATGATCTTTGTGATGTCAGGGTCCCACAGCACCAGATCAGCGTCTGAGCCCACAGCAATGCGGCCCTTGCGGGGGTACAGGTTGAAGATCTTGGCAGCGTTTGTGCTGGTCACGGCCACAAACTGGTTTTCATCCATCTTACCCGTTACCTGAAATAAAGCAGAGCTGAGAGTGAGAAAGCTACCAAAGCTTGTGACCTCTTTTGTGTTTTGTCCGTTTCACGTGTATTCACATATGGCCCTTTTTTGAATTAATCAAGATCAACCCTCCTAAATCCTCTTCTTGGACCAAGAAATTTAGCTTGTTTTTGTTCTGTTTTTTGTAGATCTGATAGAGGACAAAGCACTGTTTTTGGCCCTCAAAGTACATAGGAGTGGGTGGAATTTTTGGAGCTATGACCCTTGGAAGTTTATCCAAAGTGTACTTTTTAAATATTTTGTCACAGACATTAAACTGGTGTTTTCCTACTAATATTATGATATAGTTTATGATATAGTTTGTGATTTTGGTGCTCAAATGTGGTTTGATAAAGCAGAAACACTGAAGAGAAACAAGGTTCAGCATTAGAGTGGGTGTGAAATCGATTTGTTGTATTTATGCAAACTGAAATGGCTGGGGTGTGACTTTGACCTTATCACAGCTTAAAATTACTGGGAAAAAAGCAAAATAAAAGCAAAAAAAGCAATAATTAAAAAATTGGAAAATGTTGAGCCATTTATATGTATTTTGGGGACCCGCAACATGGAAAATAATCCTGGAAGAAGTTATTGTACCAAAAAACAAAAAATAAAAAACAAGCTAATTGTTTTGACAGATTTTTAACACAGAATGACAGTAAGGGGGGAATTTTTTCATTTAGTACTGTTAGTTTTAATCTAATATGATACAAAATCTAGCATTTTTACTTGTAACAGAGTACATTTAAAGGATGGTATCAGATTACTTTTATAAAATCACCTCATTCCCCTTTAATTACATTTTTAGGGTTGGCACAACTCCTACAGCTCTGCGATGTATTCCCAATAAAGCAGTTCCCTTTTAGTTGGGTGTAAATTGGAGTAAAGCTTTACTTCACTCCATATGTCAATTTGGTTTTTAAGCAGTTGCATGCTTATTGTCAACAGCATGCCTAGAGACGCCTAGAGACCTATAATACACCGGCAGTGAGTTTCTGTTTACAATGCACAGGTTAAACAGACCGCAGTGTGGACTTGAAGTGAACCGAACACTTCTCAAATTAGTCCCAGTTCAGTTTGCCTAAAAGAGGTCTGACATCATTTACAGTGTTAACATAAATGTGAAAAGAGCTGACTAACTGCTCTGAGCTGCTTTGAGGGAAGAATGGAGCCAAGAGTGAAAACGCCTTTAGTGTATTGTGAGACACAGTCCTGTGAAAGAATAAGTCCACCCTTACCGCTTCCATGGGAATTAAGGGGGTAAGTAGCAGCCAGGTGCTGTTAATCAAATGCGCCTGATTAACTGAGCATCAGAAAGTGTGAGCACCTCTATAAAAGCAGAAGTTTTGGCTGTTCGCTGGTCTGGAGCTTTCAGGTGAGTGTTAACACAATGCCACCATGGTCATAAAGAAATTTCTGCAAACCTCAATGAACTGAAGCAAACTTGGCCTAAAGACTTCTATAATGATGTGAGAGACTGAAGTCATACAGAAAATGATTACCTCAAGTTACTGCTGCTAAAGGTGGTTCTACAAGCTACTGAATCATGGGGAGTTTTCACAGGACTGCACAGGGTCTTGTGAACCCCACCCAAAAGCAAAATCTACTCACCACACACTTGTCCCAGATGATAGACATCCTCTCCTCAGTGCCATTCACACCCTCAGGAATCAAGCTGAAGTCATCTTTGCCCACAGCACGCTGGGCAGTGTTAAAGGGACAATGTGCACTTCCTGTCACCTGAAGGTCTCCACTATGTAATAAGTTTAGTACAAAAAAGACAGACAGGACTGTGTCATGCTCAGACAAAAAGCACTGCTGACATTTTCTTTTTAACTTTGCCTATAACGTGTTTGCATCCAATTACCAGGAGAGCAGGGAGTTGAGATAGTCTGGTGTGGTCGGGTCAGGGCTCAGTGGAGGAGAGGTGACGTAAGCAGCCGCTTTGGCCCAATTCTTGCTCCAATAGTGTGAACCGTCTGTTCCCAGACTTGCAGTGATTGGCTCTCCATAGACAACAGTGCCTATAAAGACAAGTCCCATCATAGCATAAGATCCTATGTTCCTCACGTGCATGTCATGCGAACTCACGCAAAAGCTTCATTGCATCTATTTGTACTTATCTGTGTTTATTTTACCGTTTTCTGTGAAGTCTACTCTATAATTAATCTTAATCATAACATAAAATTGGGCTTAAATTTAATTTAGTAGTTTCATATTATTGTGAAAATCCACTAATATTGTCTTTTTCCTCTCTGACAATGGGCAGTATCTTTATCTTAGTTCTCACCCTTCTTCCTGGCCTGAGCGATGACATCAGAAGCGCTCTTGCTCATCACCTTGGTGACATACAGCGGGCAGTTGGTCTGGTTGGCTACAGTCACAGAGCGGTTAACAGCCTCTGCCTCCACCTGGAATACAGAAGAGTTCACTTTAATAGATGGAGGTGATGACCTTTCTTATTCCTCTCTTCTTCATTTCAGTCTTCGTCATTTTAATGTGTGCACAACAGTATGTCAAAGCCCTGGTGTCTTAGATATCACATGTATTTATAAAGGTAAATAACTTATATATAGTATATAAAATTAATAAATGAGGTGAATCAAGTTAAGCTAAATATTAAGGAAATATCTAAGTATTCAGCAGTGAGCTGTAGCTTCATATTTAACTCATATTCTCATTAACTCTTGGCAAGAACAAACTATTTCTTTAAAAACTGTTCTCCTTGCAAAGCAACGCAGGTACAACAAGGTTAAACACTGAAGGGAGACGTTTTCTGATAGAGAAAATGTTCCGAGGTGAAAAGCAAGATGGAATTTAAAATTTGCTAGGTTAATTTATTGCAACATTTCAAGGTATTTTTCATTATTTTTATGTCTCTTTTTCCATGTATGACCATGGAAAATGGTCAAGATTTGATTAACCTGAGCAGGCAGCAATTTAACTTGTGCTTTATTCCCCTAAGGCCCCTAAGAAATCACTGCCTTCATCAGATGATAATTAGAAAAATACAGAAAACCATAAGAAGAAAAACTGAGGAACTGATTTTAAAATAACATTGATTTATGCAGGGAGGATGTACTCAATTAAAGTGGCTTTAGGGCGTGATTATCCACATTCATCATGGGAAAAGGAGAAAGTTACGAAGATTATAAAGAAGTGAAAAATCCAGAGCCTCAAGGTAAAACTTTCAACGATTCAGACACAGCAGCGCTGAAGCCCGTAAAGGTCACATCCCCTACTGCGAAAAAACCCCAACAACTTGGAGATGAACCGATACGCTTTCCTCAAAGTCAAAGCAACATTTCACAGAGTTGTAGCTGTGACTCACCTCCTCAGGGCGGCTCAGCACGTGTCCTTCAGGCCCAGTGATCCCCTGCTCCAGCATCCTGCGCTGCTCCTAAACACACGCACATGAGCACACACAAACCGCATTGGGAAATACGAGATGTTGAGTCATGTGGACGAATGTTTGTCATGACTGGCTTTGGCAGTGAAAACTAAGCAGCTCTGAGAATATCTATCCTCATCTGTTGGCTATTAAGAGCTTAGCACTGAACATTTCGTCACAACTGAGAAGAAACTGATGTGTCACAGTCTTTGAGCTCAAAGTCCAGCTTTCAAGCGGTATCTCATAACCCTCAAAGCTTAGGGCGTTAAGATTCCATTTAATGCAAAAATCCTGCAGAAAAATCATGTCTGTTCATCTCCAGATGGCATCTTGTTATGGTATGAAGAGTTATACCTCAGCTACGATGTCACCATTCTCAGCGTGAACCTGGGCGATGGCTCCCAGATCGCGGATCACACTGAAAACCTCATACACCTGCAACAAAGACAGTAAAATTTTGAACTCCAGCACAGACCTAAAGTCTAGTTGTATCAATTGTTTTAGGTGAAGAGGAACTCACAGCATGTTTTGTTTTTTTGATTTCCAGCAGTGATATATTGGAAAAATCTTTTCTTTTTAAGTCAGTGGGTCATTCAGACAATGTCTTTGTCTGAATGAATGTGACTAATTGGAAAAAGGGCTAACATTTGGTCTACCCCTAGTATTTATTTGGTTTTGGATTTAAAGTCTATAATTGAATAATTTTAGCAAACATAAGCTCTTTTTTCCACTATCAGTTGTGGGTAACTGATTGTGTAGTAATCTTTATTAGCGAGTCTCCCACAGTCCGAAGTTTAGGAAACGCAGCGAGTTCACAGACAGAAGAAAAACTGTGGTGATGAACGAGTCATCATCCCCCCCAACCAGGACTGCTAAACATGCAACAATGAAAAGCCGTCAGAGTTTGACACGGAAGAGAAAATGATAAACTCTGGCTGCACCCAACTGCCAGCATTCCTCACACAGGTGCAAAGATCATCACAGATCTGTTTCAAAACTGCTTTCAGGTGGGATTAATTCATTTTCAGTCAGAAAGAGAGTTTGTGGCTTTCATTATCCTGTCGCTCTCCCAAGAGAAACACACAGGAAAATCAGCACGAGGGGAAGCTTAGCCAAGACAAACAGACTCGCACAGTAAGTCACGCTGTAGAGTGAGCGCGTGAGCCAAAATCAAGAGTAGGATATGACTTTTATGATAGTATTAGGTCAGATTTACTGTAGGCTTTCAATCTCTTTCTCTTCCTCTTTAGGTCAATACTTAATGACTGTTTGTTGCCCTGGCGATCGGACAACAGTATATCTAATATCACCGCTGTAAGTATAAACAGCCATTAAGCTAAAAGAGTTTGTACAGAAGGGCTGTAGCATAATTCAATTTAGTGTAGCACAATACAGAATATGCTGAAAAATTCAGTGACAACCTACCTGAGCATCAGTAAGCTGGAAAATATCCTTATAAGCCAGGTAGACCAGGAAAGAGTTAACACCTGAAAGGTTTAAAGCAGAAAAAAATACTAATCATTAACCAACTTAAATACGAAGTTCCTTGGTAGATGATGAACCCTAAGTTTGGATCATTTGAATGCAAGCAAACTATTGTGTAAAATAAGACCCTTTATTGTGGGTTTTTGCATCTGTTTTGCTAAAAAGTGAGTAGAACATCTCTTTCTGATGCTTTCACTCTAAAAAGTTGCATTAAATGCATCACGTGCAGGCTGCTGCACTCAGGTTACAGGACTGATACTGACTGATGTTAATCTTTTTGCATCGAACAGATCTAAATATAAATTTTTCCAATCACTTTCCCAACGCGCAAATCTTTAATTCAAGATAATCAAACATGACTGTGGTTACGTGAGACGTACCGTGATCCTTCACGAGCGTCTCCATCTCTTCCTGGATTCCCTTGTGCCACTCGGTAATGTCGATATGCAGAGAGTAATCGCAGCAGGACTTGCTGTCGGCCCATTCACGCCACTGCTCGAAGGCTGACATAAGGCTGGTGCCAGGCTCAGGTAGCACATGGTCAACTAGACGCACACACACACACACACACACACACACACACACACACACACACACACACACACGGTTAAACAGCTACACAAATACAGGAACTCTGCTGTCTTGTATTTTATCTATTTTTTATGTTATGTTGTATCTAGGCCTAATGGACAATGATGTATTTCACGCCTGGCTGTATGAACATGTGGAACAAACTGATTTTTAAAAATGATCATATATACACACCAGAGTCAAACCTGAAACTGTATGAAACGTGTCTGATTAGAAACCTTTCAGGGCTCCAGGGCTAAACAGTGAATGCAGAAACTGCAGTTCCTGAAGTGGCCACTTTAGGCTGGCCCCAAAACACATTCTTAATAGAGTTCAATGCTAAAATGCCCAACTTTACATTTGCTATTTTTCCTCTTTGATACATATGTATGTAGACTGAATGTCTTTGTAAGGTCCTGTGTTCCTCCTCTCATCCCCAAATGGTCACAGCAGATGGCTGACCCTCCTTGAGCCTAGTCCTGCCGCAGGTTTCTTCCTGTTATAAGGGAGTTTTTCCTTCCCACTGTCGCCAAGTGTTTACTGATGGGGGTTGTTTGATTATTGGGATTTTCTCTGTATTATTATAGTCTTTACCATATAATATAAGGCCCCTTGAGGAAACTGTTTTTCTGATTTGGCACGATATAAATAAAAGTGAATTAATAGAATTTTTTTAACTCGCGTTTAAATTTAACAACGCTCACAAGGTCAATATAAGAAGTCTATGTTTGAGTTTTGGTGAGTGAAATTCTGATACTATTATATTTACGATTTAGCAGGTATCTATTGTGTGAAAGCCCTGCTAACTAATATCATCACAAATCCCTCCAAAACATTGTCCCTACTGGCTCCAAGAAAAACCCAACAACCTAACATGACTATTACCAGTGAGTGAGTGGTGTCAAGGTGGCTAAAATGTACCTTTTATATGTAGTCTGTAGTTAAGATTGGATTCAGATGCCTTTAATTAAGCCTAAACTACATTGAATAGAGCATTTCGTTATAGAAACCATCTCTATTTGGTAAGTGTCACCAGGCTGCAGGATGTTACACACCAATTCCCGACCTGACTGGCCCTAAGAGGAGCTACAGCAATCGGCTTTTAGCTTGGGGTAAAAAAGGCATGCAGTGTGAGTATGTTTTGCTGCCAAGAGGAGGATGGTGTTCCTGTTGAGTCAGCAGAGGGAGGGCCAGTGTGACAGTTACAGTTCAAGTTTTCATTTAGCTTTGTTTTCTTTGCTCATTACGTCGACTCTTTATATTTATATGTAAATTTAAAAATAACATTACTATTAAACCAATGTAAGAACCAAGATTTGCTGTTACATTATATTTACGATATTTTGTTAGAAAAAAAAATCACTGATAAAACACAGGGTAAGAGTTTGTTTGTTTGTTTTTTTTAATCTGGGTACAACTTGAAACTGACTCCAATGCCCTGTTTAAAAACTATGTCTAGGACAAACCAAGCCATAACAAAACTACAGATAGATGGTAACTCAAAGGAAGTAGAAAGAAATTCCTGCGGACAAGTTTTCAACTAATGCTTAAACTCTTAACTTGAGCTTAACGACTTTGAAGTGCAAGGGAAACGAGCCCAAGGAGAAGAAAATCTGGGCTTTGCATGCACGATTAAGAAATTCAGAATACTACTACTACAACAACAGGCCAAAATTACATAAACAGGGTGTATAAAATAATAGCAAGCAAACTACAGAATCTGTCTGTCTCTTTGGAAACTTCCTGACACAGTATGTTCAGCAATCAGCACCTCATGGCTCAGAGTGCTCCGACCAGATGGATGGGTTCATATTTTGGCTTGCTCATGAGCAGGCCTGGCACGCTTCCTGTTCTCATTAAGACATGTTCAATTAGGGCCAATCAGTAAATGAAGAATCACTGCGGGGAAAAACCCACCACGGACACCGCACTCAGCTTCCTTTCACTCACACAAAGCTTTCAGACACCAACTTTAACCCATTTCTGAATCTTCTGTTGCAGACAGCAGGGGCTTTGTGCTCAGCAACTCACTGATCATGGTGGTGCCTCCGGCCAGCGCCGCCTTGGTGCCCTGGTAGAAGTCATCAGCGGCGGTCATGCCCCGATCGGGCATCTGGAAACGAGTGTGCACATCGATCCCACCGGGCATCAGCATCCGACCATGGGCATCGATGGTTTTCACCCCACCGGGCACAATGAGGTTTTCCCCGATTTGTCTGAGTTAAAGAGAAAAGCAACATTTAAACTGCTTATTACACCATCCTTAGTAATTTTAGAAAGTAGAATTACAAATGCATTAGTCATTTTAATTTCATTAATTACATTTACTATTTTTTAGTAATTAGTGGTTTCATATACTTATGGGTTAGGGTAGTAGTTTTTGAGTATGTATCAATGCTCATCATTTTCTTTGTGGCAGTTTCCATTATCCTCTGCAAAAAAAGTAATTAACTTCTTACTCACAACTTTTCCTGTTTTGTATAGCAAACGCAGTCAAAACTAAAAACTGACTGCATTGTCAGCTTTCTCCAGGGCCGTCTGATAAAAGCCAGACTTGAGAAAAATATCTGTCCTGCATTGCTAGAGCTCATCATCATAAATAAATCATCCTACTCAGTCACTTTTGGCACTAAAACAGCTCGGTTTCATGACGATTAACCTAACGAATTTACAGAAAAGTTATAATGACAAGCTAAAAAAGTGATCAGAATTGTAGTATGGAAGTGCTGGTTTCATTTATTGGTAACTTTGACATTAAACACTGAAGATTTTATATGGCAATAATGACAAGTTTACTTTTCACTCTGCAAGAAGAATGTATTATTTGTGGTGCTATTTAGAGGTAATTGTATATCATAGTGAGATTATGGTGAGATGAGTAGTAAACTCTACTTGCTGCAGAGGAGGCCCTTAGTTTGTAGTGATTCAGCCGAGAGCTTCAAACATGAACATGGTAAAAGTTGGGTTTTTAATAAACTGCCAGCAGTTTAAAGGAAAACTCACTTGATGACTCCATCCTCCATATAGATGTCGGCACAGAAGGACTGGTCATCATTCACAATCTTGGCCCCTTTGATCAGGAGACGGTCGCTCTGGAAAACAATAAAGAAGGTGAGTTGCTGCACATTTTTGTTTAAAAAAACAGCTTGAGTTAATCTGTGGGAATAACAACCCTGTAAAAGACGTGGATTTATAGCCGCCTATAAAAATACGCTTACAAGGGTGAGTATCCGATTTGGCTCAACTGGATGCTGGATTAAGGGCATTTGATGAAAGACGTTTTAGGAAATGTCACTTCAAGGAGTGGATTGGCAACAATCACAGCAAAACAAAAATACTGGCTCTGCTTGGCCTTTTTAGGCTGCCGTCTGATAAGGAATACATGGCTGTGCAATGTCTCTCAGCTGACACTGGCTTTCCTATTCTGCAAACACACACGCATACAGATATCTGTAAACACACTGTACACACTCTTAATACTTTAACACACTGATCCGGTGGGGGTTGCCGATTGGAGGGGCAGGGGGTAAAAGAGTATTAAGAGCTGGGATGTTTGGACCAGCACCAGGTTTTTTTTGTGTGTGGATGTTTTCACTGTGACACTGTTTATGTCAGGCTGGCGGTGGAAAGACATTGTGGAAAGAAGATGAATAAGGACAAAGAAAAGGCGTTAATCTAAGGAGGGGACTGGATTCAAACAGTCTGACTGCTTTAAAATGGGATTAGTGAACATCTGCAGTACACAAAGCATTATCTCCAAATTAATAAGAACAACAAACTTCTAGATCCTTGTGCTGAGAGCAAAGAGAGGGCCCAGTGCATTTTTATCACCGCTCCTCTCACTGGTGGATCACTTGATCTTTTCTTTAAAAGCAAAATTAGGGAACTCATTCACTGCTCGGACAATAAAGACAGCAGCCCGCCTCCAGACACACCCATCTGCCCCCTTCATGTGGTCGAATTATCGCACAAACAGACGTGAGAGAGAACCAATCAGGCCACTGAGCGTGTAATCAATCATCCATGCCTGCTGCTGTGCCACTTGTCTCTATGCTGGAGAGAGGACAGGGAAGAGGGGGGAGTCTACCACCTCCACAGTCCCTCCTTCGAGCCACCCCGGGGAGGCCCTGGCCCTCTCTCCAAGAAAGGGAGTGGCAGCTATGTCACAAGGGCTCCAGCGTTCCCCCTTCTAACAAAGGCTGCTCTGTTTGAGGCGCTGCCACTGGCTGCTGCCAGGCCAGCAGCTCCGGCCCAGAGGACAACTGCTGTGCTGCAGGCAGCACAAACCATAAGCCAGCTCTGTAAAATATTACCTAATACTTTCAGGTTGTTTATATAACACAGCCACATATGTAGAAATAACGCAAACTTATTTAGCTCACTTAAAAAAAAAAAAAATTAACTGAATATCTTTTAGCTTAGTATGTAAACAGACTAAGTTGGTCTATTTGGTGGTTTTAATGACCAACATTCAATATTTACTACAGGAAAGTCTTAAAAATATAAACAGATTAATGGTTTAAAAAAATGATGGATGTTGCAAAGAAACGCTCCGCAAATATGCACTTCTTTTGCATAACTTTAGTGCTGTTGCAGGGGGAAAATTTTGACTGGGACCAACAATGCCATTCATAACCAGACCCCAGTGTGAGGGACCTCAGCTGTTTTTTACTAGCAGAGGTAAATGCAGTCTCAAGATGGCTGCCCAATAATTTCAGTTTCATAGTCAGCTTTGACGGCCACTGACTCAAGTGATGTCCATCAGATCTGCAGTTCCCTCAGGAGCCACAAAAGCTTTAAACCCTTCTCCATGTACAGTAGTACCCCTGAAAAGGAAAAAACAAAGTCCTCACACAATAATCTCAGATATATATACCTATCCAAATTTCCTTATGACTGCTTTTGAAGCATTTTTTTCCTCACATTTGTACTAACATTTCACATATTAGCAATACCCCGCATTCTTCTGGATGAAATATAGAATGGAGTAAATTACACAGTAAAACAACTTCAGCTGACTGCAGCAGCTTCTGGAAAATGCCTTGCAGTTGTCATCTGAAAGGTGTGGCCACACTCTGACAGCAGTGATGGAACTAATGCAGATAGATCATGTGGTAATCTTCGATCTGTGTGGAACAGCGTGCTCTGGTTGAGCGACTGGCTTCGCTCCAGCCCGCTGCTGGCCCGTTTTCCTCCCAACAACTGCTTTGAAATATGCCGTTACATCATGCGTCCCGTCATGACTGTCATTATCACATTACTCACTGAACTTTGCCAAGACACTGCAGTCCTTCTCACAAAATTGCACCTATTGCGCTGTTTAATATAGAGCTGTATTTGCAGAACAATTAGTGTCCCTAAATCCAGAACCGTGCTTTAAAATAATTCAATTGTTTTAAAGCTCGCAGGGGTCGTGTGACAGAGCGTGTGATTGTACTGGATCTGTGCCAAGCATGACAGTGACCTTTCCTTCGTGGGAACTTTTTCAGAGCTCACAAACAGGATGTGGATAAAGCTCAATGGGCCCACTGTTACTAAACTACTGTGTTTACATTCCAGGCTACAACCTACAACCTTACTGAGATTGCATACAAGGCAAAAACAGTTCAATGAGCATTAAAAAACCCCGATCTGTAACGTAATTAGGACACTTATAAAAACAATCACTGAATATTTTGTTTAACACAGTAACTTTCCTCAACCTCCTTCACCTCTGTTTCCTCAAACAAAACATCCTGGACTAGTGTAATACTTTCGGCATAGTGGGCGGAGCATGGAGACAGAGCATAAATAAGTCCCACCCACACCAAAGGGGCAAACAGTTCATGGCTCCTTTTCTATCTGCTGATAGATGCCAAAAAGCTGCAGTGCAGTGGGACGCAGTATCAACAGAGCCAAAAACTGAGCCCTCCAGAAGACAGGAGTGGACACGTGACTCAAACTGTGGGATAATGAAGCTCAGAAGCCTGCTGTGTTGTCTGTCTTTTGTTAATGAGAAGTGTCAGTTTTAGACAAATTTATTTCCTTAAGTATTATGAGATTGTCTGCAACTTTAATTACTGTGAAGTGTGGATAATTTAGATATCTATGACTAATGTTTTGTTTATGATTGCCTTAGCTATAAGAGCTTGTGACTGGAAGGGGCAACGTCCAGAACTGAAACAACAACTCCAGTTCCTCTCTGTGCCTCCTGAGGCTCGAGTCAATCCCCACAGACTTCTATATTAGAGAACTGAAGTGCACATTTACAGCTGGGTACAAAATATAGTTTTGTCCTTTATGGATTCCTTCCTCCTTCATAACAACTCTGAGTGGCAGGAATTTCTTTGTAAATCATCTATCTGGGTGTGTGTTTGCATTTGGTGCCTTTTCGAGCATTTTTAATGTAATACCTGAATAATATTAACCCTCACTATTATGTATTGACGATACCAGAAGTTCTTGGAGGGGGCTGTACTTATCTTCTTGAGTGAAATTCTAGTTAGGGCTAATTAGCCAATGTACCCTCAATGTACTTTGCTACGAGCTCTGGGTAGTGACTGACCGAAAGAATGAGATCGCACATACAAATAACCTCCCTTAGAGATACAGTGAGGAGTATGGTCATTCACAAGAGACAAAGAGTATCGCAGCCACTCCTCCAAACTAATATGAGCCAGCTGAAGGGGAGGAGGTTGCTGGGGGAGAGGGAGGTCTGGGTTTTTCTAATTAGACTGCTGCCCCCACAACCTGGACTTAGATAAGTGGTAGAAGCTGGATGGATTCTATCTGAAAGCCATTAGAAAAGACTTCCAGTTCTATAGAAGTATACGAGAGAAAAAAAAAGGTCTTTTGGGGTCATATTAAATCTGTTATGTAAATATTGGTCATATCATGCATCAACATTGATATGGTATAAAGCGGCACGCTTGTTGACAATCATAAATCATTAACCAGTAAGGTTGCAATAGATGACATCGCAGCAGCTACTTTCATCTTTTACACTTTTGATGACTCCAATCTTTGATCCATAAGGTAACTTCCAGTTCCAAAAAAACCCAACATGGTGATGGACAAAACACTGATGTTGAAGCTTAACAGTGTCGAAAACCAACAATTGATGACTATGTCCATTATTTTTTTAATATCCATGCTGTTAACACATTGCTGGCATTAGATTTTAAATAGCTCTAACATAGAAATATCTCATATTTTTATCCATCTGCAGGCATTTTGTTAGCACTTTAACCCCGAGATGTATATTGTGGATCAGTTTTTCCATCCAGTAGGGATCACTTTAGAATATCTCATACACTCTGTTTCTAAATATCATTAAAGTATATCAGCTGGATTCACATTGGATTAAATAAAACTGAATTTTACATGGAAAGAGATCAAGAAACAAGTCCCAGCAAGGCTGGTAAACTCTGCGTATCATGGTTAGCCATCAGCAAAATAATAAGTATAAAACAGACAGGTTAGTAAAAATCTGTCCTGTTCTCTGTCACACTATCAGCACAGCAGGAAAGCCTGTGTCTAAAAATCGATTTTTTCAGAAATGTTGTTTCTGTCGTTATGTTTAGCTGCTAAATGTATGCTTTACTCACCAGATGATCACTAGATGGGCCTTTTTCTCATTTAGTTAGAGGGGTAGAGGACTCTGCAGTGCTTTGGGGCGTAAAAACAATGAATTAAAAGCTCTACGAAGCTAAGGAGAAGTGTAGATTTACATAATACTTTTCATGAGGTTATGAGAGATCCTTATAATTTTTACAGGTATTATTAATAACGTAAAACATTGTGCTTAAGAAAAAGAAACAGACTGGGTATAATGGAAAGCAGAGGTAATGGTTTTGTTAAATCACCAACATCAATCAAATGCTGCGATTATTGAAATCCTGACATTAATAAACCACAGCACCATACGGAGGAAAACTAAGACCCTCCACAGGAAGAGAAGAGAAGCCTGGGTACTCAAACTGCTGACTTTCATAAAATCAGGACAAAATCAGCTTGGGTGCAGTGAAAACGTCTGCCAGTGTTAGACGTAACCCGGCAACATTGTATGTTGTTGTCCAAATGGAAGATATCCTGGAAACAGTTAAGTCAGGTGGAGAAGGCTGCCAGGTCAGACATGCAGCATTATGATTTATATTTGTCCTGGATTAGTCAAAAAACAGCCCGCTACTAAAATCATCTCCAAACATGTTCAGGCAACCACTGGGAAAACACTGCTCCTTCAAAATAAAGTGCAAAACAGGAAATAAAGTAATTCCCAGAAATAGTCATCTGCACATTAATGACATGAAAAAATAGATACAAAATTTTTCTAAGTAGTCATTTCTGTTTTATTTATAAAACACACTTGATGCATTGGATAAATGTGATTCTTCCTTTGACGCTAGAAATTCCACTTTTACTTTATTTTCATGATGACTGATCATCGTGTTTTTAATTGTTTTAGCCTCTTAATCCATAAAAACATTCTCCTTTGCTATTAAAACTTGCTCATTTAGTTTGAAAAGTCCCTTAAATTGCTCTGTTATCCTCCCACTTTCTCAGGAAATGAAAATATGACATTCTTTATTTCTCTGAAAATTTGACTTAAAAACTTTTTTCCACTAACTCATAACTTAAACCCCTACCACTGAAATAGAAACTAAACTAGCCTAAATTCCCAATTGAAATGCAAAACTAAATTTAAACTTTCTCTTTGACTACAAAATTGTTTAATTAATCTCAAACTTGAAAAAGAATACATTCATTGACCTTTTTCCTGTGACATAGCGCAGCCGGAGGAGCTGCGATACTGTTGCTCAACAGCATTCCCCTCTGCTCAGAAGCTGAATAACAGCAGAGTTGATACACGCTGTACAGTCTCCCTGACTTCTGGCTTTATGAATGGGGGAATTCGGGATGATCCTGAGAGGTGGGGGAAAAAAAAGAAAAGAAAAGAAAAAAAAAACAAGGCTGAGTCAGTGGGTGGCTGATTAGGAGCGTAGTGTGATGTGTGAAGAGAAGGCACTCCGGGCTGCGTTGCAGGGTGAGATAGCTGCGTGAACTCACTCCAGCCACGTTTGAAGTAACTACACATGCACTGCACTGTCACCAGAGACACTGCTCTACTAAAGGTATGCTACAGTAGCACGCTACTTAATGATCCTTCATTTGCTGAGGATTATAGCCACTGAGACTTTAATCCAGGACAGTCTTATAATAGCCTCGCTCTATTTTTACCTCATTCACTGGAGCTGCATTTAAACAGCCTTCTTGTTCTTGATTTACTTTTATCTGTATTTATAGCCTTCACTGAAATAACTCACCCTCATTCTAGAGCTGAAAGAGCCAATCAATCAATAAATGCATCAAAGGAAATGTAACTGATTGAACCATTTTTTCTGCTTACTAATCAGTTATGTTTTCATCAAGCAAAAATGAGAAAATATTTTTCCACTTGCAGCATCTCAAGTGCAAACATTACCCCGGTTTTCTTTTCAGGGATTCTTTTTGAATCTGTTCATTTGTTTTCTGATGGATCGACTCTGGGTTTAATCTTTCGAATGCCAGCATGAAGAGTGATAAGCATCTATTAAAGGTTCTGCTCAAGCACCAGTTTAATGGCCAAATATAGTCTGTCCACAGTGACACAAAACAGAGAACAGACTGCAAAATCTGCACATTTGAACTTTATAAATTGATCACATTCCTAATAAATGACACAACTTGTTGACGGACTAAATATTTAACTGTTTCGCCACCAAAACTGTCAACTGTGACAATACCAGTTGTAGAAAGTGATAGAACGTCTTTAAATTTGAGGTGGTTCGAGCATCTTAAAGACTCCTGGGTGCCTCCTAGGTGAGGTTTTGTGGGCATGTCCAACTGGTAAGAGATCCCAGCTCAGGGCAGACCCAGGACACACTGGAGATATTATCTCTCTCAGGTGGCTTGGCAATGCTTTAGTAAAGCTAGAGCCGGTGCTTGGGAGAGGTGGTCTGAGCATCTCTGCTTAAACCCATCAGAAATTGAAGGAGTGGATGATATGTTGTAGACTCCAAAATTCATATTTAATGGCTAATAACATTTAAAAAAATAAACAGTGTCAGCCCTGCTTGACTAGTTGTTCAGTTTCAATGATCTTGTTGTATGAATCTGGTTCTGAAGTCACACAGAAGCACCAAGTCCAGGTGGTGAACTTGCAGAGGTTCATTCATATTTGATGAGAGCCGCCCTAAGTCTGTCCCTGTCTGTGCAGCTGACCCATGTCCATCTGGCTAAACTGTTCTATGGAGCCCAGTGCTCCACCCAGTTCAATGAAAATATTCAAATTAAGTAAAATATGTAATTCATACTGATTTGAGTGGTCTATGAAGAAAGGTGTGGAAGGCAAGGGGCTCATTTGCATCTACTTCAGCATTTGCTGTTTAGTTTTAATTCAATGTAACCTTCATTTCCTCTTGAGTGTCTTCTTGGTTTAATAAGGTCATCCATGCCTCACAATAATGCCTTTTCAGTGATGAAGCCCAGCAGGTCCACGGGAACCAACCAGAATGCTACTTTCCAGCATCTACAGTTTACAGTTCCAGTAACATCTTCCTCACATTCTCCTCTGATCACTCTGCTAGATCTTCAAGAGATCCCCTCTGTCTCTGACTCATTTCTTATGTCTTTCATGCTCTGTTTAAGAATAGACAGTCTATCCAGTTAGGTCTGACTACAACACCCACTAATCCTCTGATCTTTCCACCATCCGTCTGCTGTGTCTCAAGCAGTTAAGAGAGAGAACTGAGGAAAATTATTCACGTGAGAGGTTGCCAGTTATCACCAAGTGATGCATGATATTAACACAGAGGAGAATTTTTCATATTATTGCTAGAAATATATATGAAACCTGGGCTTAAGCATCAATCTTTCCATGATGTGGATCTGCTTCAGTGTACATACATAGACACGTGTGTCTCTTTTAAAGAACTATTATTTCAGTTTATCCACTTAAATCTGAAGTTGATGAGAGCTACATGAACAGTCAACCACTTAGACACTCCAATTACAGTTTGCTTTGGCTACCATGACACAAAAGGCTAACAGCTCTGCATAATGTGGGTCAGGCGGTGGCTCTGAAATAACTCTGGCAGAGAAAGCTCCAATCAATCGATTAGCTGATCAAAAGAAAACTTTATTGAATAAAACAATTCTTATAATCTACTAATCAGCACATATCTCAGAGCCAACCTGTGACCATAATCATGCTTGTGCTATGATCTCCTCAGACTGAAGAGGTTTTCCTAGCTTGGTGAAACCTTTGGGGAGTGTGGGCCTGCTAGATAACAGGATAATGATGCTTCATATCCTGCTGCTTGAATGATTTGTTTAGTAAGTCCACAATTAGAAGGCGCAGATCCATCTGTATGGCTTTCAAACAGGCTCTTCTGGGTCACTCTTCACCATTGTATCAGCTCATTGACATCAGGATGAAAAGGCAGTGACCTCCTCCCTGATCAGCTCTGCCTATATGCATCTTCCCTTCATTACACAGCTGAAAGACAGGCATGGAAGGAAATAGGACCCACTGTCCCCTCCCTTCCCTGGCTCCCCTCCCTTCCCCTCCCTATTCTCCACTTTCCATTGAAGCACCACATCCCTGCAGCTTCGCTATGAATTCGGGGAAATAATCTGCTCCACAATGACACACTGAATGTGTCTTAAAGCCTTTTGTGCCTTCTAAACGGCTATATCTCTCTCTCTATATATATATATATATATATATATAGAGAGAGAGAGAGAGAGATATAGATATATATATCAAGGATGGCTTTAAAAAAGGAAAAGAAGCTAAGGTTAAAAGAAACAGCCGGGTACTGAGCCGTGGAGCGGATGCAGGGAAGCATTTGCTCCACCAGTTGGTGTGCAGTGATACCCGGCCACCAGACACAGTCTAACAAAGACCACCGGCGTGAAATCTCAACTGTCATGCATGGCACGGAAGAAGAAATGCAGGGGTGGCGTGAATGTGCACAAACAATGGATATTCTAATGTAAAGCGAGAGCTCGGGTTTATCCGGGCATAAGCACTTGTCGCAAAGATGCTGCAAAAAAAAAAAAAAAAAAAAAAAACACGAAAATTTCAGCCTCACCACACTATCGCTGGCCTCACTGATTTCTCGACCCTCGTGTGCTTTCGAGCTCACAGCGAAACAGAAAACCATCTACAAAACGCTTTTATTTTATTTTGGAATTTCTTTTAGGAGATCAACTCTTGCGCCATTGCCCTGGATCGTCGAGGAGCGCAGCGGCGCAGGGACCATGCCGCCCCGGTGACATCCTGCAAACACACCCCGCAGGCCCACACCAGCCAGGCTGGACCCACTCACTGCCACTCCAAACGTGAAAACACCCGAGCACTCACTGTGATGCGGGGAATGTTCTTTTTGCCTTGGTAGCCAGACATCTTCACCGGTGTTTCGTGTGCGCCGCAGACCGCTAGAAATGCAAACGGGACGGATTACCGCTGGCTGCCGGGCTGTAGTGAGGATGATGGTGATGAAGATAAATAGGGGGGAAGACTACACAGACACGGGTGATCTGCAGGAGGCCACAGACGTGAAGAATCAAACTATCGCTCAACTCCGGATCCTGGCAGCCTCCCGGTCTCCGCCGATGCACCAAACCGTTCCTTCCCAGACGGAGTCAGACAAGAGGGGAGGGAGGGACCGCTCGAGAGCCTCTTCCCAATAAAAGAACCCCACGGAGCATGCGCAGAGCCTCGCCCTGCTCCATTGACAGCAGAGAAACACACTAATGCCATCAATTGCTTTCGCCGGATTAGGGAAGGCAGGCAAGCAGGGAGTGCAGCCTGCAAACATCCACCGAAGGAAAAAATGAAGAAACAGCCAGCAGCCATCTTACCTCACATTATCTGCTGTGTGTCTGAAGGTGGGGGTGTTATTAGAGCGAGCAAGAGCTCAGGCTCAGGCAGGGTGACGTGATTTCACCTGTTTCCAGCTCTGATCAACTTGAATGGTTTTCAATACAAGTTGGGATTACAGCACTATTTGAGAAATGGGTAAACCTGGAATCACGGGAATGGGAATTTGGCCTTTTGTGTGTTTGGCAAATGCTGACAGACAAAATAGTCCGACACTGTTCGAGATTTACTTAGTGTTTGCATTTTTATTTTTAATCAAAGACCGATCGAGAAGACTTCACTTCATAATAAAAGAAATGTGATAAACTGTGCTTTCATTTTTAAAATGTACTTCCTCAGTACACAGCTAACTATTATTTATCTATAACAGGCTAAAGCAGTGTAAGATTACCAAAAGTAGTCAATTGAGCTTAACCAGATATATTTTGTACTCAGAGGATCTCCGCTAAATTTTGTTTTGTGCTTATTTATAAATAGAAAAAAATATGTATTTGAACTGACACAGTTCCTTTAAGACCAAAGTTTTTAGTGCATTCTGGGAAATAAGATTATAAGTATGTCTGTGAAGGTTCTCAGTCAAGATTATAAGTAGACAGCAGCAAATATACACTCATTAGACACTTTATTAGGTAAACCTGTTCGGTTGCTTGTTCACTCAAATATATAATCAGCTGATTACATGGCAGCAAGTCAACCCACTGAGGCATGTTGACATGGTCAAGATGACCTGCTGAAGTTCAAACCGAGCATCAGGATGAGAAAGAAAGGTGATTTAAGTGACTTTGTATGAGGCATGATTGTTGGTGCCAGACGGGATGGTATCAGCATTAAGAAAACTGCTCACTCCCACAAACCCATCTCCAGGGTTTACAGAGAATAGTCCAAAAACAGACAAAAAATCAGAGATCTGAGAAGAACGCATCAAACTTTAAAGCAGAAGACCACGCTGCATGTTGCTTCTGTCAGCTAAGAACTGGAAGGTAAAGCTACAGTTTGGCTTACTAAAATTAAACAATAGAAGATTAAAAAATGTTGCCGTGACTGATAAGCCTCGACTTCTGCTGTTTTTTATGCTCTTGGCTCTGTATGACATCATAGAGAGTTGTTATCCAAAATATGGTGATCTTAGGCAAACAGCTCCACCTACCTGCTCTTCAAACCTTCTGTTTACCACTGACCACCAAATCAGAGGAATGCTGGTTTAAAAGGAGGCTAAAGGGAGTTACATGCCTTGTTTCCGACAGAGGATCTGCACAAAGGTTCAATATGAGATAGAGAAGGATTATTCTAAATTGTGACTTGTGCAAAGCTACTCTAGTAGAGTCCATGGATTCAAATATGGAGCTGGAAATCAGTACTAAAAAATCAAAGTAAACAGTGTACATTTACATGAATTCAATAGAGTTTTATCTTAACATGTTATTAATTAAGTCTGTAAAGCTTACTTTACAATAAGTGTACAATAAATGGTGTGGATTACAAAGTGCAGTGTGTGCCTCTGAAATTGAATGGAGCAGAAGTAAAACTAGAAATTGTGAGTGCAGCAAACCCACATTTACACACAATAGCTGAGTAAACATGCACTGCAGCGCTGTTGTGTCGCATTTTATCCACCACAGTCCTAAAATGTCAGCTTGCTTTTGAAGAACGCAACGCTGAAATGCATGTCCTGTAATAATGACATCACTGATATTGAAGATCACATCAATTAAGTCTGTGAAGTCTGTGTTTGTGAAGTAAGCTCTCACATCAGAAAAGTGAAGAGCAACTAACTAATCATATATGACTTGAAGAGATGGAAGAGAGTAGGGAGTGGGTTGTGTGGCGAATGCTTCCGATCAATATGTAACATGATAAAAGGGCTCAACACCAACGCCCAAAGCTTTTAACAGCATCCTGAGTGCTTGAGTATTAAGTAAAGGAAGTACAGAGGTGGGTTGACCACCAATCACTAAAACCTGAATAACTGCTTGAAGCAGCAGTAAAAGACGTGATAGATTTTCCTGCAAGTCATGCAGGTCAGGTTAAGCCTGTCCATCAACTCAGTTCTGCTGTTAAAAGAACGAGAGATCTCAAGGGCAGTAATGCTGCAATGGTCCAACCCTGCATCACCTTGCAAAAGCAACCAGGCTGATGTGTTCACAAAGGTGTGCCTCCTATTTAAATCATGCCATGGTAGATGACACACATGTTTATTTTTTCTTTCTCGTGCAGACCTGTTAACAGTGTTTCCTTCACCAACAGCCAGCTGCACTGTGCTGTTAAGGACTCTGACTAACAGAGCCACTCCCTCTGGCATTTCTGCATGGTGGGCCCTCTAACTGAGGGCCAGCGACTCTGTTACATCATAGTGCTTTCTGGGAAATGTAGTCATGGCAAGTTGTCTGGCATAAACTGGATGTGTATGCTTAAACAAACTCTGCTGAGTGGCAAAGGCTCTGTGATTGATGCGATTGTAGATGAAAAATGGCGCGGGTGTGTGCAAAAAGCTGAATGTTGGATGAAATAAATGAGCGCTGGAATGATAAATGTAGAGAAAGAAAGACAAAAGGGGGAAGACTGGGAAAGAGAGGTGTAAAATATACACAATCGGCATGCAAAATCGGAGAAAATTACCCGTTTATCATCGAGATTCTGCAGAGCCTCTTTCCCTGTGCTCTCCCTTATCTCTACCTTCCTCGGCTGGGAGATGTCGGTCTGTCGGTCAATGACTCGCCCGTCACTCCTGCCCCTGCACGCCGAGAGTGCATCAAAGTCCAGCGTCTTGCTGTCCGAGGAACCTTCCACTGGACAGAACACGCCACAGAATTTCTGCCTGGGCCTGGCCGGGCTCTCGGAGCCCATCCTCTGAAAGAAAGCTGGCATTTCCCCGGCGGTCGACATCCCTTCCAGGCGGTTGGTTGTGATTGGGTTTAGCGGGGTGTAGCTGCACAGATGCTCGGAGTCTCAGCTTGTTGTGTTGTCCGGTTTTTTCCCCTTCCCTCAGCGCTGTGCGCTTGGACAGCCTCCGCCTTTGCCGGTTTTCAATCGCAGGTGGTCGCACTGTGACCAAAGCAGGAAAAAATCAGTAAAGCTAATGCTGCTCGAGAAAAAAAGATACACACACACTCTCACTGTGGAGAGAGAAGTGCAAAATGAATCCACGTAATATCTGATGTTAGGGAAAGATGTGAGACAGCCTTTTGCTATATTGCTTGTCAGTGATTCCGCCACAGATCAGCAACAATTCTGATTTGCTTACTCATGAGTCTAAATTAGCTCCTTGCCCACAGCTGTTTGAGTTATAAATCAGCATATGAGGGAGAGACCTAAAGTCTTTGTCACAAAGAGATCCTATAGGGGTGGAGGAGGAGGATGTTTCCCAATGAGGGATTACCTGTAGCCCGAATGAAACCGTCCAGACTGGCACTATCGGGAGCGCATCACAGCTGAATGTCTGGAAATATTGCGCTCTCACTTGTCCAAACTGAAGACTTGTTCGCTGTAGCTCTATTTTACCCGGAGACAGTGTCCTCGCAGCTGTCCTGCCCGCCAGAGAGCTGTGTAATGTAATAATTAAAGCGTGGCGTGCAGTCTTTAAATGTCTCTAAAGGGCGTCTCTGTCGGATGTTTGAGGTCAAGAGTGGCCCAGCACCATGGACAGTTCCCCAAAGTCACACCCAGTCCAACAATGAGGATCGCTGTCCCTTCAGCACCACACCCCGGGCTCCAACACACACACACACACACACACACACACCCCTCAGGTATGTCCAGCACTTGCTCAAGTTTCAACTCCAGCTTCCATTTGATTTGTAGTCAAATCATAAAGTTCAGCCACTTACGGAGAAAGGAAGTGGGGACATGTGGACGCTCTCTCCCTTGTATTACAAGTTACTTAAATGATTTGAGCTGTTATTATTTATTTAGTTTGTCTTTTATCTGTTTCTTTTACTTTTACCACTTCCTACAGGACATATGGCAGCCCCAAGCAACGTAATGTACGTAGAGTGTGTGACATCATATTTTCCATGTAAGACCCACCCCTTCAAAACTAACCAGAACCATATAGAGGAATACAATTTCAATTAGGAAAACATAGAATTCCACGTTTTGTTTCGAAATTACCAATTTCTCACCTTTAACGCAAGGGTAATGATGGCTTTCTCAGCTCTGCCACAACTTCAGCCTTGTGATTCAGCTGTTGGTTGAAATTTCATAATGTGATGAAAAAAAGAAAATACTTTATCAAACCTAAATTAAGCCATTAGATATAAGTTACACATCCTTCACTAAGGCGAATCTGTTAGAACTATAAAACTGGCCTGTAATGTTTTATTCAAACTGCACATAGTAAGCTGATTCTCTGTTGGAAGCTCAAATATCCCAACAGCTAAACAGATAAATACGATGCAGAGTTGTAGAGAACCATAGTTGAAACACATGAGTATTGTGCATAGTTTTGCAAAAGGTGTCTTAAGGTATCATCAGTGTCCTGTGTTGAAGGAACTTAAACCAGAGGAAATCAAAATAACAGTTCCTGCTGTCTTTTCCGCTTGGATTTAAGTTTTACTCTTCGCACCACTCTGCCTGGAAATCTCTGATCCTAACATGATTTTCTTCCTGTTGGCATGTTTTGGTATCAAACCCAATGGCAGAGACACGGTCACATTTGTAAGAAAATGCTGCACCTACAATAACCCCAATATTATTATACCGATTATTACCCCTGCAAAATCCTGCAGTGCAAAACTTTGTGTTAAACTTTCCATACTCAGCATGTTTTCAGATTGTCTTTTACCACATTCATTTGATGCATAAGACTGACAGCCTGGTTTGCTTACTGCATTTTTTTATGATCAATCTGCAGCTACACTGTACTAAAAGCTTAATACTGATAGATGGACGGACGGACGGACGGACGGACAGACAGACAGACAGACAGACAGATAGATAGATAGATAGATAGATAGATAGATAGATAGATAGATAGATAGATAGATAGATAGATAGATAGATAGATAGATAGATAGATAGAGCCATGATTTCTGAAGTTCTTCCAAAGTACTTCTTTAGACATTGTCTATTTTTCCACTCCTTTTCAGTCCAGTCCTCGTACTTGATCATTTTCAGACCTCTGAATCGCTGAAGCACTGAAAAATATTGAATCATTCTTAATAGATGAACCAGTGTCTACACATCACAGACAACTCAGCAAAGAACCAAGTTTAAATTGCATCTTTAAATTCTTTGTTACTAACAACTTGTCACAAAAAACTACTTTGTTCCTATTTCTTCATCTGAATGTAGGAAAAATGCCAAAGAAAACACTGGCACAAAAATTTCTGCACCAACAAGGTGATTCCCAAAGAGCTATTAGCTCAAAACTCGGCATATCTCGCTATGATGTGAAATGTATCCTTAAAAACTGGAAAAAACTGGACAAGTGGAAGAAGTGGCAGCTCTAAATAAATATCTTAAAGTGATGTCCCTGACACAAAACCTGAGACATGAATCAGGCCCTTCATTTTGATCCAGCTGCTATTTGCCAGCGCCTCATAAGAAGTGGTGTCAATGGAAGGCTGGATGTCAAGAAGTCATTTTTAAGAATGGGAACCTTGAAAAGGCTAAGGTATACCTAATTACACAAGAACTGTACTGAAAAAGTTGCAGCAGTCAGTACCAACAGGTCTAAGGGGTGAAATCAAATGTAAAACCTTTGGTTGAAATCATTGTCAGTATGTATTAGTATGTAACCTGGTTCTCCTGAAAGCCCATTGTTCTGGGTCCCCGCGGTATTTGTCGGGGGCCACCTACCACTACAATGACTAGGGATGGGTATCGAAAACCGGTTCTTGTTGAGAACCGGTTCCCACTGTTTCAATTCCTTGGAATTGTTTGCCATTTTTGCAAACGATTCCTTTATCGATTCCAGTTTCCCCGAATGACGTCACCACGTTGCGGAGCGTCATTTACCTGGCAGGAAACATGGCGGCTCAAACGCTCAAAAGTTTGGTTATACTTTTTGAGAACAGATGACAACAGGGCAACTTGCAATACTTGCAAAGTAGATATTTCATTTAAGGGAGGAAACACTACGAATATGCAAAAGCATTTGCTCACAAAACACGCGATAACCTTAAATGAATGTCGTGTTTTTAATTCCGCTCCGGACTCGTGAATCTCAACCCAGCAGCAGCGGTAACGTTTGCACGTCTTCTCCCGTTAATGCGGCAGGTAAATAATTAACAACGGTGCATATTATGTTAGCGCGATCTGCCTTATTACAAAACCTGCCATTACTGTGCATTTAGGTGACCATGATGAGAGAGACAGACAGAGTCTGGCTGGCTCAGATGCTGGCAGTTCTCGCTGCAGTTTACCGGTAGCGTCTCCTTTCAGGCCAGGATAGACGAATGTCACCGAGCAGTGACTAAGTTTGTGGTAAAAGGCTTGCACCCATTTGCCACAGCAGATGCCCCGATTTTCGGTAAGTGAATGTGTTTAATTGTAGGCAGGGACATTACTGGATATTCTTGTGTAATTGCTACATAATAATTTATGTTATACTTTGTTATTGCTACAGAAGAATATTTATTTTATTATTTTACATTTACAATTTTTTTTCCTGGGGACCCTGTGACACCCCATTGAAGAGCCGTAGGCTGGATCTCTTAAGATCTCACTGCTGGGTTTGTAAGGCCATGTTACTCCTAAATTTCTATCTTGTTCAAAGAGAAGATATAAAACAAAGTTCTAAGCTATTCGACCTTAGTGTTCTCCTTTTTTTTAAAAGAATTGATAAGAGAATCGATAAAGGATCGAATCGTTAAACAGAATCGAAAATGGAATCGGAATTGTGAAAATCTTATCAATACCCATCCCTAACAATGACTAAAATGAATGCAGGATTCTTGTGCCCAATGTCCTTTGCCTCACATTGGGTAGTCCAATTCCAAATCAGCACTTAAGGGGTTAATCCTCTGAGGTTTGATCCCCTAACACTGTGCTGTCTTGAAAATTGTTTTCCAAGGTTTTTGGTGATGACTCTAACAAACAAATAAACAAGCAGTTTAAATTTCTTCCAAAAAAAAGTTATTTAGTATTTTCTTCCAAAACACAGGGCGGGGGTTAGCATAGGGTACTTGCCATACATAGAACTCCCATGGTTAAATATTAGATGTCAGTATATACAGTAATTACTTACCTATAAATAGCCTTGTAATGCTGTTTGTGGACATTGGAAAACAATACATAAAAGTAATAACTTTTCTTTCATAAAGATCTTTCTTTCTCCCGACCAACACAGCAACAAACGCTTTAACACTACAAAGAGTCATAAATGTAATTATAGATAACGCAAGCGTATGACTAAAGTGTGGTTTATAAAGTGTGGTTTAGCTTAACACCAGGACATTGTGTGGTTTAAAAATATCATACTTAACTCACCAAGTGAAGTCACATGAAAAACAGTCAGGTAGCCTGTACAGATTTATATATATGACCTTTATATGTGTTGCTAGAGGTTAAGTGAAGGGTTATAAAGAACATTTGCAGATGAGCCTTACAGAGAACAGATGCGTTTGAAGTATAAATAAATCAGTGTTGCATGGTGATCAATAAGACCAGGCTGTAACAGCTGATTCTAATAACACATTGTTGATTCCTGACTTCAAGCATGACAGACAAAAGCTCTCCTGCACAAGAGTCCGTGTCCGCGCAGTTTCCATAACAACGTGGTGGGCAGCAAATGGCTTTCCTGCTACTATTCCCTCTCCCAGAGGGCTGCAGAGTGCGTGTGTGTGTGTGTGGGCGGGTGGTCATTCCTGCAGGAAGATGGCAAAGTCTGATTTCTGAATGCCAGCAGTGGCTTCTGAAAGGTGAACATGTCTGGGGTACAGCCACACCTAAAGGCCAAGAGTGTGCCCTGACACCCGTACACCTCCTGCCTTTATCCTGAACTGTCTTTACACTAAAAAAAAAAAAAGTCCCCTGCTGAGAGCAGAGCAAGGGGAGGGGGGTGGGGGTGGGGTGGGGTGCAGTGTTAGATAATTAGAAGGGAAAGTTGGCGGGGTGCCCGATAAACAGTTGGAAGAGGCACAGGGAGAGTCTGGTCTCTGGACAGGAAGGGCACGGCTCTGGCATCCAGTAACAAATGTAGGACAAGCAGGGAGATCAGCAGTACGAGTGGATTCTGGAATCGGCTGCTCCAACCAAAACATACTTATTGGATTAGATTATTAGCCCTGTTCAGTTCAATTTGCACAGCACTTTGTCAGTTTTGAGGGCAGCCAGTTTGATACTATGGGGGAAGAATGGAAACCTAGACTTTTCAGGAAACCCAAATCACTGAGCATGGGTCATCACTGAGCTGGTGCTAATTTATCAGAAAAAGAAAAGCACAGGTGAAGAATCTGCTGCCTGATTTTGCATAGTTTTCTCTACAAATGACATGGTTTCCAGCATCAGTGTAATGAAGTAGGTTTAGAAAAGTCCAAATGAAATCAGAGAAGCTGGAAGGTTTGGGGGAACTGGTTGAATCTGTGTCTATGGAATCATTCAAAATGTCTCCATAAAGTTCAACACTCATTGTTTTTCTGCTACAACAGAACTTCTGCAACTTACACAGGAAAATATTATTCCAGTACAAAGAAGTTACAAGGGTTATGTGAAGAGAATTCATTTTTTAAAATTATCATCTACTGTACATTCAAATACCATTAAAATGTTAGCCTAGCAGTCAGGTTGATATCTTACACTGAAGAGGCACAGACACTGATGTAATGGAGGTCTTTTGCTGTTGTTTTTTAATGAATTGTAGATTGAAGTAGGCATTTCGGTCACTGAACGTTATTCTTTGCTTATCAGCAGAATCATACACAACAACCCATTGATGTCTCTGAGACGTTAATGTCGTAATCCTATTTAAATAAAATGATAAGTTTTAACATGGAAATACTTCAATAAAACACAAGTACATTAAAACTTTACTTTAGTAACGTACTTTAATAAGTTACATTCCACCTCTGATTCTGTCTGTATTTTTATTTGGGAGTTTGGGGCATTGTAAGCCTAACAATACTCTAGACCAATATCAGTGGGTGGGATCAGGAGGTGACCCCACCACTCGAAGGAAATCCCCCTCGTATCAGTATATGAACATAAATAAGATCGGACAATACAGATACTTAAAGGAGCCTTCTGCTTAGTGAAGACCTTTTTTCTTTTCAAAATAAGAAAATAAAAATGCTTACAATAAGTACAAAAAAAAGGTAATTTCAGTTGGAAGTGGGAAATGAGTGGAAATGAGTTACTGATGGAAACAAGCAGGAACAGACACCCTGATCAAACCTGTTGGGCTGTGTTTTGTTCTGTGTTTCAGTATCTTTATGTGCTGCTGCAGTGTATTCTGCTGAATCCTGAGAAGAAGGGGAAGAAAGTCTCCTTACAAGAGGGAGAGAGATGGAGCTGGCCACCACCCTGTAACCCATGGTAACGCCATCAGCTGCAGTGGGAGGGGCTATGTGTCACACTGTGTCCGGATTGGCTAGGAACAGGTGTGCTGAGGTTCCATATAGGGAAGATGGAGGAGGACCGGTGGAAGCATTGTTGGGTTGGGGTGGATGGGGCTGCCTTCAGATCAATTATTTTATTGTCTGTGATTATTCCGTGTGGGGGGGTTTTCTGCTACTTTGGATTATCCAAACTTCTGGTATTTCTACAGGTTGACCAAAATATCTCTTAGAAACCTGTAGAGTGCCACATCATCCCGTTTCATGTTTCATAAAGTGTGCAGGATGAGATGATCTTCTCTTGTGTTACTATTGACACTTTTGCTTCATTACAGGAGACGCCATACACAGTCTGTGTGTAAGCATCTTCTTGCTGGAGTTTGAAACCAGATCTTGAATCTCAATCAGCTGATCATGAACCAGTCTGGAGAATCAAATGTCTTTGCATCACAGATCAGTAGGAATTTTGCAGAATAGCAGCTTCCCTTTACAACCAGTAAATACAACTAGTAAATTTCCCAGATGTTAAACTGATTAAGTGGGCTAAGTGCACTTCTGTATATTATGTTTACAACTTAAGTTAAATTACTTTATATCAATTAGGTTATTCTAAGTCATTCAGAAGCTCATTACAGTAACTAAGTGCCCTGATCAAAGAAATCCAGCCATTCATTAGCTAAACCTACTTTATCCTTGAAAGTCATGTCGGCCTGGAGCATATCCCAGCTGCCACTGGGCAAGACAGCCACGCAGGCTCATGCCAAAGGTCGGTTTAGAATCACTCATTAAGCTAACTGGCTTTGAACTGTGAGAAGAGAAAACATACAAACGCTGCAGAGAAAGGCCACAACTGACTAGCGCATTCAAACTCTGAATTTTGATTATTTTTAGAACTAAAACTGTGATCTCTTACATTTAAACCTTGTGATGGCTGTTGATATTCACTGCTGGTCCTCTGACATCACTGAAGCAGTTTAAACAAACAGATGGATACGATAATGAGGTCCATGTACCCTGACTGCTTCTGACAATTTTGTTTTTGTGGTATTATCTAAACCACTGAGGAAAAGATTGTTGAAACTGTTACAGAATACCTCCCACTTGAGAGCAGAGCTTCAAGCTTTTAAAGTTGTGTTCTTCAGGAGTCCACGTTTTCACTTCAAGGTTCAAAACATTGTGCATTCAGATATGCCCTTCTACCTGCCTTGGTTGTAAAAACTGTTCAGTAGCTCAGTAGTTTCTGAGATACTGTGACCAGCCCATCTGGTTTAAGTTACTTAAATCGCCTGTCTTCCCCAGTCTGATCCTCAGTTTATACTTCAGCAGGTCCTGATCATATGTACAGGCTAAATGCAGTAGGTTGCTGCCATGTGACTGGGTGATTAGACTACTTTAAACAGCTTCAAAAGATTTAAATATTGCAAAGCCAACATCAAAACAAAGCAGTTGAAAATTATCTGAATATTCAATTGAGGTTTGTAAGAACTGCAAGGTGGTTTCTCTTTCCGAAAATAAAATTTAAACTTCAGGTTGTCAACTTTCAAGATAAAGAAAAAGAAAGTACAATCATATTGCTTCATTCAGGTAATCTTTAATGACGAAAATGTTCATTATCTTCTCCAATGTAGTGGGGAAAAAAGAGATTAAAGCAAATGTAGCATTACAATAAACACTTTCATACCACGAGTCTTTCAGCTCCTTCCATTTCTATTCACATTAGGCCCTGCCATCAACAATGGAGGTCTTTTGTTTTCACACTTTAAATCATGATCCAGGTCCAACATGACTCCTGTGCGTTCACAATCTTTGTCCAACACCAAGAGAGGAGAAAAAAAACAAAAACATTTCAAAAACAAACTACACAGGAGAGAAGGATTACCACTTTCAAATGCTGCACATACAAACATAGGCAGAAAGAAAAGGTTAGTATCTCTGTGGCTGAAACGAGAACATCCACACCCCGCAAGTAGTTCTTAGCCAGTCTTTGAGTCAGCTTGTATGCATGATGAGGAGTCAAATTTTACTGTCCCCCTATCCTTTAAGATTTTGTATGTTATTCTTTTGTACCGTAAAATTGCACAATGAAATTCATTTTTGAAAAGGGAACAAGTCCTTGTTAACATTTTGCATTTATGCTCGACTTCGTGTCATAAACAGGAAGAAACGGTCAAGCTAAAGCAAACGTGTTGTGTGGCGACTTACAGGAACTCATTGTGGTGCTATATGCTGATACGCGAACATCAATAAAGTAGACTCGGAGCAAGTGGATAAGGGGAAGAAAACTTAAAAGCACTCAGCTTACTCCTCGATGACTAAAAATAATTACAAAATAAAATAAAACATTTACTGCAGGTGGAGTGCATATCGACTCCAAATCAACTCTGCAGAAACGCTAACTGACTTCAAGTCATCTGGACCCAGGTTGGCTCAGACAAACTGATCAGCTTCAGAGATAAAGTTTTCCATGCATGCTACAGCCGTCCTAACATTAGAGCCTGTGTTTACACAAACTTTCCTCCAGTCAGTCAGAAGCTGCTGCAGCATCACGAAAGAGAGATAGACATGCACAAGATTGAGAACCACTGGGTACCTTCTGCCTATCCAAATTGATCCCTTCATCTGCAGCGTCAAGTTAATTCTCCTCGTTTTTTGTTTTGGCAAACCTGTTGGAGTGTCAGGAAGCACGGCTGGCTGTATCATTTTCCTTAATGGCTCTAAAATCTTTGGAAGTAAATTTCCATGTATAAAAGTAACTTGTTTCATGAGATACCCTCTAAACACTCAAAAATGTTCTCAAAGCAAATATCTAACTTCTTTTTTAATCTCAAATCAAAATCTCACTTTTAGGCCTTTTGGTATCGAACCTTTGAACAACACAACGCGTGCACTAAATTGAAACTATTATCGCGTAAAGTCCAGCCCAGTCTAGAGTAAAAAAAAAAAAAAAAAACAACATGCAGGAAATGATCAGTTATGCTCCGCAGAAACCAGGAGGCTCACTGAAAGGACAACTTGGACGCTCACAGTTCGGACAGACAGATGAACCTTTCCTGAAACATACACCACTGTTACCCAACCATATTGGTGTATGTAAAATACTGTTAGTGTACACACCGAATGGGACGCGCTGCCTGCCTTTCCATCTACA
This sequence comes from Perissodus microlepis, assembly GCF_051167445.1. Lineage (NCBI taxonomy): Eukaryota > Metazoa > Chordata > Actinopteri > Cichliformes > Cichlidae > Perissodus > Perissodus microlepis. Next base: position 34,140,152 of record NC_140467.1, on the reverse strand, counting down.
ACCTGTATTCCAGTTCTTGTCACCAAGCAAAATATGCAATCGTATGCACATAACTGCATATTGTCACATAAATCTAACGGCAGACAGAGCCAGACTCCTCCAGTGAATTTCATGAGAGCTTGCGGTATGGGTTGGCCACTGTGGAAACGCCTTTCATTATTTAAAACTTCTCAGTAAACCACCATCATTACAAAATAAATTATTAAAAAAAAAAAAAAAAATCTAAATAAAATGGCTACTCTGAAAAAGGCATGGTCACATTTTTAGTCTGCGTAGCCAAGTCTGAATTTGCTTCCAAGGTCGAGTACTGGGCTACACCTGCAGGTGGCACAATCTCTGGTCAGTTCAATAACAGTCCTCCCTCCTTGTCAGTTAGTCAAAAGGGCACTAAAACAGCATGTGTAGAAGAAGAGTTTGGTTTGATGCTGCAACCCTCCCTGGAAACCCATGCATTATAAACATTCCAACTGATGAGGAAAAGGAAATATAAACTTAATTTCTGAAAAGTTTATGCAAATTAGTGAAAGATATTGGGGAGGTCAAGAGTAGGGGGAGTATCAACAGACAGTAAGAACAGTAGATCAAGAAAAAAACAAAAACAAAACAAGAGGCAGGAAGGAGGGGAGGCTGAGGAGGAAGAGGATGCACTTCTCCTGAGAACATGTCATATCTCAGGGTTTAGGAGGGGTAATAGGGGCAAGCAGGACAGGGAGGAGAGACAAGCATTCTTCTCACGACAGAAAAACTTCCTCTGACGCTTGCCCACTTCTGAGGCACTTTTCTTCATGTTCATGCTCATAAAGAGCTGGTGGGTGGCATGGTCAGCCTCTTGCCAATGTAGACCCTGAAAAGAAGGTAAATGACGTTAAACACGACTGGGTGTGGTGGTTTAATCAATGAGCTAGGCAAGGTGCCTAAAGCCTGATCTGAGGTAGGGGTACCTCAATTACTCTGTCACCTTTCAATGAATCCATTCAAAGTAAGTGGACATTAAACCAGTGGTTCCAAACTTGGGAGAGCCAGATTATATTAAACAAGAAGCTGCACACGAGACTGAAAACTACTGGTGCTACATAAGTCAAACTGAATTGAACTCTATGGGGAAGGTAGATGACAGTGATAGAGCTATACCTTTCAAGGGTCCCATTATAATAACGTTACTTAGTTACTGCTTTAAACAACTTCCCAAAGCAACTCCTGGAGACTGCCAAGTCACAATGACTGCTTAATCTGCAGATTTAATGCTAAATACTGTTTTGCATTGGATACATTTCGCTCTAAAACCAACCCTTTAGTTTGAATGCAAATGCCCACCAGACATATTTTTCCCCCCCAATATGATTGGTTCGTTAATATCTCCCACTGAATACCACATCATGTTCAGCAGATGATGTCTTAAGTATTAATGCTGTGTAATGATTGTGTCTGACTGGGGAGCCAAGATTATTGTACCATGTGTTATCACAAACATCGAACCCCTGGGAGTGTCACTATGAAGCAGCAGGTGTGCAGCCTTTTAGTCTGCAGCTGTTCTGCCAGCATACAAAAGAGTGGTTGCAGCTGATGTTTGTCTGTGGTTATACAGCTCCCCCTGCTGGGGTTATGTACAACAACATGTTTTTTTTTTTTTTAAAGATTTTATCCTTTTTTGACATACATTTAAAAAATCAATCAATCAATCAATCAATCAATCAATCAATAAATCAGTTGAGCAAATTTCACTAACTACTGTCAGTCTTGCTTTAGATATAACACACGCTGCACAGGTGATCTGTGGTGTTTGATTCTTACCCCAGCCCCAGAGCGAGGATGTGTGATAGCAGCAGCGAGGGGATGAAGACTTTGAGGAACTCGGCAGAGAAGATGCCTCCTTTCTTCATGGCCCCAGTCTTCCTCATACTGAGCGTTACTGAGCGTCGAGGGTGCCGGAAATGAAATTCCCTGTTTAAAAACACACGCATTATAGATGCAGAACAGTTGCTTCATAACCTAATGCCTCTCAATAAAAGGTAAATATAGGTGTAAACATAACTTTCAGTCACATATGAAGCAAGCAAGCTCTTTCTGTGTAAGAGTTTGCACCTTTTCTTTGTTTTATACCTGCACACCTTAAAACACCTCGCGTGTTGGAGAAAAGTAGCAATTTGAAAAACACAACATTTAATTTCACAATTTTAATTCCAGTCACAGTTTAGCAGGCAAATCTTCTTCAGAAGCTTCAGAAACATGAAAAGAACAACAAGGAACCTGCTTTTTACCCAGGCCTCAGTCTGTGCATGAAATCTTAGGTTGTATCACAGATGTCGTGCACATTTATCTGAGATACATTACAGAAACCTTTAGGTTTTCAAGGGTTTAAGTAATATATAGTTTTTATTCCAGCATCAGAGCTGACACCTTATAGCAGCTGGCTTCGTATTTGTTCTTTAGAGTGACTTTATTACCATAATGATCATTTCCTTTCTCTGCACAAACAAGCAGCTGAGCATGATCACTTGCACGCAGAAGGCTGATGTTTACAGAGTTCAGACTTACTTGGGGGGAATGTTTTCCGGTCGACTAGACCAGTCTGCAACCCAATCTGCGTCCTTCATCAAGATGTCCATGTCCTTCTCCTTGTCCAAGACATCCTCTTCAGACTAAAGGCATAAAAACATGTAGTTTAGCAATAAAACCCTGCAGCCTTTAGGACCCTCACAACCTGTCTGTCAGGACAAACGAGACTTGTTTGGAATATTTGAGCATGTGCATGCCATGTTTTCAGATGTCTGACACCAGGAAAACACATAAGTAAAACTATAATGCTGATGACAGGCTGTGCAGACGATACAGAAATACACACTGGGTGTGGCAGCCATCTCCATGGAAACTAAAGGCAGGCAACGGCTGTCATTCCCCTCCAGGGCCAGTGGTTGAAGCTGCCATGGCAACAGACTGATGAAGCATATGATAGGCATACATATGCTTACGTCTCACCTGGCTGTCTCTTCTTTCCGCGTCAAAGATGATCTGACCCTCATCCTGGGGAGAGTGAGGTCGTGGGGGGCTGTGGTTTAAAAAAAAAAAATAATAATAATAATAATAATTAGACAATTCCCTCATGTAACTTTAAAGTGAACAGGTGATGTACATGTTTTGCGTCACCAGTTATCAAAGCAGTACAAAAGCGCATATATGCTGTGGTAATGTGTTCTACATACAGAAAAAAAATATTACTTTAATATCAGCATTTATTGTACCAGTACCAGCTGGCGGATCCTTATCAAATTGATCTGACACACAGCAATACACAGTCTTTATGCATTAGTTTACATTGCAACACTAGGCTGGACTGGATCGTATGACCCAAGACAACAAAATCCAAAAATGAAGGCTCCCTATATTATTTTAACCTTGGGGTAGAAAAAAGCCCCAGGTTTGGGTGGTATTGCAATATTAAAGTGTACTTCAGAGAGTTAGAAACCATAGGTCATGTAGTGTTTACAGTGTGAGAAATGTTTTGTCACACAATCTATAAACAAATACCACTAAAGCCTATTCCACAGCACATCCGCCTTGCCGTACCACAAGCACTATGCCTTATAAATGCATCGTCATCATGGATCTGTGAAATATTAAACAAATGAATCACTTAATATGAATAACAGGATTAAAATGCCAACTTGTAGCTTGTATTTATTTGCTATGAGTTAAAAGTCCTTTAAAGTGCTGCTCTTCCTTCACTCTGACGCCTCTGATGAAATTTGTGCCAAGCGTCTCAGAAAGATAAGTAAAGAAAACACTTGCCTAATTGCCTCTGAGCAAAATGACACCAGCCTTGCTCTGAGAGTGATATGACAAAATATATGTCAAGTGCTTGTGTCCCTGATCATTTCTGAGCGGTTTGCTGATACACTGCTCTCAGCTCAAATATCTGAAATCATGCTCAGGTGACTTGCTGACAGCGGACTGATAAGGTCCCTTTTATCACAGTTTTGAGCATTACACACAAGCACACGATGTGGCTGTAGGGCAAAGGGTCAGTTTGTTTCTTACATCCCAGATAAATTGTGAAGTCTGCAAAGGAAAGAAGAAGCAAGTCGACTGAGACCCTTTCAACTCTGAATTGAATCTGATTTATTGTGACAGAGAAGCCGCTCCCAAAGAGCTTTTAGAAGCAAACTGCCCAGTATTTAACACCTTGTAAGACCGAGTTTTTATGTTGCACAAAGTCTTAATGGAGCCTAAAAGCAATTTTCTCAAGGGTTGTAGGGTTTTCACACCAAAATGCACAGATAAAAGCTGGTTTTATAATAAACATATGCCAGGAAAAACAATAGAAGAAAAAAAAAGTGCAGCATAGTTTCTGGTTTAACACCATCATGCTAGTCAGGTAACAGGTGTGTTTACACTGTGCCCTGAAGATATCACATCTGATAGGCTGTTAGCACAGTGAGCTAACACTTCATCGAGTACTATTCCCTGTCATAGCATGTCACTGGTAAGAATCAGGTGAAAATAAGGTCATCATAGCCAAAACCCAGTATTACTTCAGAGGCATTTGACTTGCTAATACATGCTGCCTGTTAGGTTAGTGTAAAAAGGGCTTCAATTGTGCAATTTAAGATAACTGTTTCCAGTTTTTAACTTCTAAGAATAATACGTAATAAGAACATAAATATGCATAATTTTGTTTTAGCAATTCGTATGGCTTTAGCAAAAAATAATTTTATTTTATTAAATCTGCATTTCTGAAGCATGTAGCTTTACGCTGGGAGAAAATTCACAGGAAAAAGCTGGAGAGGAATCAACTTCCCCATGTGACTAAATCTTCTATAAATACAGGCCTTTATGAACCCATGACTTTCTTGACTCTTGATCGTGATTAAACTCCCGTGTCCTAATCTGTGTTTAATGTCAAACAGATCTGGGAATACAGGAAGCTTTGCAACTAAGCTGGTTTTATTCTGAAAGTTTTAATATTTGCACTAAAAATGAAACTTTGTTGTTAAGAATAAACTGAATAGGTTAGAGATATACGGAGGAGCTCGAGCGATGTTTGTTCTTAAAAGTACCTGTCACAGGACGAGTTGCTGCGGCTTGATTCATGCTGGGCATCCAACAGGATCTTTTCCATGTCTCCGTTGTGGATTGAAGAAGAGGATGGGACATGCTCCAAGCCTCCCACTATGGCCTCCTCTTCCTCCACCTGAGGGAGCGGCAGCAGGCCCGAAACAGAGCCAACTGTTGACAATGACTGAGCTTGGTGATTTCTGTTCATCTCCAACTCCACCCAGGACCCTGAGGGAGAAAACACAGAAATATTATTCAGTATTTGTTTCTTTCTGATGTGAGTCAAAGCTTCATTTTAAAACATCTTCACTCAAACAGAGAAGAGTTTTGCTGCTAGGCTAACTGTACTCTCTCATAAAAGGTGTTCTTGCAACAAGCAGATAGAAAACTAGCGGCTTCTGAATTTACAAGAACTTTGAGTTTAAATGGCCAAAGTTATATTTCAAGAAATACCATTTACTTTCCATTTGTTGGTCTTTTACTTATTTACAAAAAAAATAACAGTAAAATATTCTTGGATCTTTTCTTTCTATTAGAATTAAAAACAAAAAGATTGTTTATATTGTGATAAGAGAACCATTGTTATCTTAAATCTTTTTGTATAAACATGAGCCAGCTTCTATTTTTAGAAATCCAGTTGACTCTATGGACATGTGTTAAGCTAAAGATTAGATTAAATTTTGCATTGCTTTTCAAAAAGGGAGACACGTGCACATGCTTCCCTGTGCATGGACTTGAAAATAAGTACTCAGGTTATCAAACAGTTAACCAAATTGGTTTTTTTTAAGTTAACATCCACCACTTTTTATAAAATAATTACAGACTTTAAAACAAACAAACAAACAAACAAACAAACAAACAAACAAACAAACAAACCAGACACAATGACAGGACATGTTTAAAATGTAAATTTCCAAAAATGTGCCTTTTTAGCTTGTGAATGAAATAAAACCCAACCCTAAACCTTGATGGGTTGCAGTTAACAGGCCAGATCCTAGAGCTGTGCGGGATAGGTCATTAACTACCCTGATTAAAGTTAAGCATTCTTAGCCTTTGAAACTCACTGCTGTGCCCAGTAATGAGTTTCGAGTTGTTGCTGGTTCTAAGTAAACTTGTTTATACCCGTTACTGGCTTGCACAGAGCTAAAGAGGAACCTCAAGCAGGCTCTCCATGAGGAAACAGCTCAGCAGGTCTGACCACACAATAGAGAGCAGGAGAGAAAAAAGAGCAGACCACTGTCAAAGTTTTTTTGCTCGTAGAGAGATAAACAACAATGGATAGTTGAAGTTTTGTTTAAATGGGGTGGGGGTAGTTCACCTGCTCTCAAGTTACAGTTGCAGGAAAAACCTGGAAGTCTGGTGTGGGCTTGAATCGCATTCAAGCCATAAAAGTAATATATCATATATGGGTATACCTAATGCCCCAGAACATTTTTATCCATTAAAAATTTATGTTTTGTTCTAAACCGTAAACACTATTTGTTACCAACTCACTGTGTGTTGATAGAAGCATACAGCTATCAACTCTCTCCCAATTAGCCTCATATAGAAAAATGAGAGTTGTTAAAAGGAAATCTCATATTAAATACAGTTCTAAATGGCTTTAATTTTTCATCATCTACATTTTTAAAAAGAGGAAGTGAATCAACTGTAAGCTTGCAAATTTCCCACTCTTTAAGCCTGTAGAACCTGTTCAAATCATAATTTATCTCCACAATCATGGATAATATGGAAAGCACAGTAACATACGCAAAGAATGGTTTTTATAATGACATAATATTTTTTCCCGTATGTACTAAGGAAAAGTGTATAACAAGTAACCATCATCAAAAAGATATTATTATAATAATTTAAATAGAGATGTCTAAACGAGGTCCAGGGCTGTAAGTGACCAAGACTTGCATTAAGTGTGACCTGAAATGACCATTTGAGTCCATCAAGTCATCAGGAAAGTGCTTATATGTCAGGTCTGGGAGGCCTTTCCCCATAGACACGGGGAAGTCTTTAAAACCACTGATTATTATTATTTATTTATTTATTTTTTTTAATCTTTGACTTTCGCATGTCTACATACATTAGTCAGAATTTGACTGATTTATGTCTGTTATGACAACAGAAGTCTCTTTGCCACCCACAGGGTGACAGATTCCTTGAACTACTAGTGAAAGCGGCAAAGTTTTAGCTGGAGCCTTGGAAGACATTACTCTCAGCTGGCATCTGACTGGTTATTCAGATGATAAATTGCACCTGTTGTTATCCTGCCACGACCTGTCACAATATTTGCCTTTTGTTTTATGGCTGGTACAGGGTGTGACAAAGCCACAGCATTCCCTCTGATTAAGGTAAAGCGGCCTTTACTAGGAAATCCAAGCAAAAACATGCAAGACAACAAAGACAGAGCATGTCAACAATCATTTCCTGAGGGGAATTTCCTGGAAAGAGACAAGCTGGGCGCCCAAAACTGGCAGTTGAAGAAGTTAAAAAGTAATGTCATTTTCACAGCCCTGTGGTGAAAGAGCACCTAGTGTACAGTATGTGCTGTGGCTGTGATATATGATGCTGTCCCCATTTGTACGTGATGTCTGACATGAACTGGTAACTAAAGAGTACAGCATGTCAGAGATGGGTTACAAATTTAGAGGGGGGCAGATTAGCCAAGTCTAGAATTTTGAGAAGGGGGTGGGGGGAATCTTTACGCAGCTTTAAAACACTTTCTCCTCCTACTCCACCAAAAAAAAAAAAAAAAAAAAAAAGAGGAGGAAGTCCTCATAAATATTACCATTACAGTATGTAAACACCATGTGGCATAGAATTTCATAGGCAACAGGCCAGTTAAAAGCAAAGGGTGCAGCCCCTCCCCCCTCTTAACAGGCCTCGACTCAGCACTCACACTCATCCTGCAGATTACACGGTGGACTGCAAGCCAAGCTGCTGTTGACAGGCCATTGTCTCCACTCTGTGGACTAAAACCACGTTGCCATGGTGCTGATGCATCCGAACATTCTGGCCCAGCCCAGCCATCAGCTGTTGGTGGGGTTCATAGGGGTGAGACATGATAGATATGACCTCTGATCTATTGATGTTAAGGCTCAAGCTTATCCATGGTCGCATGTTGGGACTCAAGACCCCTGGGATTACATAACTATATTTATGACACTGGTGTGAGTGAGAAAACACCTAAAAAGAATCAGATTACAAAGTGCACTGCTGGCCTCTCCCTTATGATAAGCACAAGGGCTAGCTGTCCTTATAGGTGTGTCACAGGTTTTTCTGTGACAACACAAACAGTACATGCACTGAGAGCCACATTTTTTTCTTTTTGATCTTCTAATTTGGGCAGATGATATTCAACAGGCTGTTTCATATATATACTAAAGATGTCTGCCATGAACTCGGGTGGAATACATTTACCATCCAGTGACCAAAAACTGGCAATTTTCTAGCCTTTTTTAGAAGCAGCTAATCTCCACTGGTTGTTCAAAATGATATATGTGTGTGTGAAAACCAGCTGGAAAGTTTGTTTCCTATCCAGCAGACTTTGGCTTAAAATTAAGCAGCCTCTGTGTTCTTACATGCTGCCTCTTGTGTCATACTCCTCACCTACCCAACCAATTTCTTTCGTCATGTGTATAAGGTCTGTCCCCTTGTCGTTGTGGCCAAAAATGGCATGCCAAGTCATTGCATGCTATTTATGTTATAAAACTTGAATCACAAAAGCTGTCTAGGCAGAGCCCCCCCCTCAAGTAAGTAAGCCGGAGTGTCAGCGTTCTAATCACACCACCTTTAAGGGCATGTTTTAGACAGAGGGATGCTAGCCAAGTTGCGGTCAATACTGGACAATCCTTCACATCCTTATAGCTGTTCAGCACAAGATGGAGAGCCATAGAGGCAAGTTCAGCAGAAGACTCATTCAAACACAGGAAATCAAACTTTATAAATGCTCCTGATGAAACCTAGGTGTTTTTCCACTTATAATGTCACATCTATACTGTACATAACATTAGTTTAACTTTGGGATATTTAATTTTAATTTAACATTAGTTTTACTTAATTTTGTTGGGTATTTTTTGGAATTTTTTATATATTTAGAGATTTTCCATATTTGTATTTGTATAAATGAACATCTGTAACAAAACAATTCGCCCTTGGGATTAATAAAGTATTCTGATTCTGATTTAAATGCTCAATGCTTGGTCTCAAACAATGGTCTTAAGTAAAATATTTATTTCATATCTTTCTATAAATACCAATGGACTTAGTTAATAAACTACGAAACTAAAGTTTAAAAAAAACCTGCAAGTGTTTAGACAGACATTTATTTGGCAGAATAAATTAAAGCAGATGAAAACCAGAGGAAAAAAAGGAAAGAATATTAAGTTTTAATTCCGCTTATCAACAAAAACCTTATGTCGACGGGAAAAAAGTTACATGAACGACAGAAGTAACCTCAAAACTCCAAGCAAACGAAAATCTTAAAGACAGTACTTTAGTTTTCTAAATTTCTTTTTGCTACTTTCCACGAAACGAACGATTCAGGTTAAATTACCAAAATGCATTTCCCCATTTTTGCCACTTTGAACTTTTTCGATCTAGCCTTGTTGACAAAGCTTAAACCCCACGTCTACGTTCTACTTACCAATCGCTGATTGGCTTAGGATCCTGTCAATCGCGCGTACAACTAAAACACCATTGGTCCAAACAGTGTCAATAAACACACGGAACATACCGTTCTGTAAACCGTCCCCCTTGTAGGCAGCTTTGCCGTGAAAAAAATACATAAGCATACAAAATTACTGGTTAGCCCTGCGATAAACCTACTATAAAAGCATCCAGAAATTATTTTAGAAAGAATATAGACCGGGTAGCTGTCACAGTTGAGCAGTTTGGTTCGGATTTAGCTTACCGTTTAGCCCCGAGTCTCCGTTGTTGTCTGTAGAAGTAGTGTTAGCGTCGGACATCGTCGTGCCTGGCGAGCAGGATGGGTTGCATAAAAGGCTCGAGTCAGTGCAAAAGGCGCAGTGTTTTAGCTGCACACATTCAGAGTTGTAATAAGAGAATAGACCCGAGTCGTGTGCTTCTTTTTTTTTTTTCCTTTTGGTTTTTTTTCTTTAAGATGGGGGTTGAGGGGAACAGCAGCTAGCTAAGCTACAGCACAGCTGTCGCTTGTTTTCGAGCGTTAGCTGGTCTGGAAGCAGCCAGTCTCCCCGCGAGCCCGCTCACGCCTTCGCTCCCTCCCTCTCTCCGGGAAGCTGGGTGATGACGTCACAGCCTCCCGTTGATAAGCGAGAGAGAGGGGGAGTCGAATTACATAACGAGGCGGAAAAAAAACAAAACAAAAGCTCAGGATATTACATGCATCAATAATTGGAAAACAACTGAAGATCCAAAGTATTTTTACATTTATTTATTTATTTTTTTAAGCATCGGCATTTGTTGCTCACGGGCTCTGAGTTTGCCATGCAGGACGGGACGTGTATGCCCCCACGTACACACGCGGTCAAGCCACGAGCCAGATGAATGCTTATTACCAGCTTTCAGCAAGTGGACACCCTTTCAACTGATTTCAATAAACTTTCAGCGGCTGAATTTTATCACGTCCATCAAGTATTCCCTTAATCGCAACTGCACGTACGTCTTGCACGGTGAATGATGGGGCAACAGCTTTAAAACGAAAAAAAAGTCCCCTTACCAACTGAAGGAGTTTAATGATGTCAACAACAATGCTCTGTGATAATCCAGCTGTAACGCTTTGCATAACATCAGTTGAGCAGTGATGAGATCCCACCAACAACCAGGCATTCACAAGGATGCAAAAAGTAGTTCCTTTATTTTTTCCCCCCCCCCACTGTCATTGATTAAAATTGTAGTTATACATTACTAGAGGCATCAATATACTCTTAACTGTCCACTTTTTAAATAGGGTGTGGAGACATCCAAGTGCTGCAGATCTTCTGTGGGGCTCACTGCACCATCACAGTTACAGTATCAGTTACGTCTGCAGTAGTTTAAACACTGTAATGCCTCAAATCGTTTCTTAAAAAAAAAATAAAAAAAAAAAAAAAAATTGCAGTCTCACATCACAGACATCCAAGTACTTGAGTTGGTGCAGCAACAAAGTCCAGTGTCAAATTAGATGTTCTTCCCTGTTGTGAAGTGCAGCTTGAACTGAATGCTGTGGTACAGGATTGGGGGGGTAAAAATCCATCCCCCCCCTCAAAAAAAAAAAAAAAAAAAAAAAAGGTCAGGCTTTGAAGTTAGGCTTCATCTCACAAAATAGGACGGAACAAACCTGTTGACTCTTTAACCTTTTTAATATAAATATGACCATCATAATTATCTTTGAATAGGCCTTCTCTGATACCTGACTATTAGTGAAGACAAGAGAAAAAAAAAAAAAAAAACAGGAGGAAGAGGAGCCGATGCACAAAAATATCACGATACACTCTCACTCACACACACAAGGGGAAGAAACAAACAAAAACAAAAAACAAAAAACCAAAGAAGGAGCTCTTACTGAGTTTGGGCCTGTTTGGCCAACCAGAGCCTGAGGCACAGTGACAGAAACAGCAACCAGAAAAAAAAAAATCTCACTGGACCAAATCTGAGCGGACAACAAAAAACAAAACAAGAAAAACAACCCCCAGAAAGCAAAAAACACTGTACTTCTCAAAATCCTGGACGTGTCCAAGATGAGCAGCAAGTTGTGATGAATGTATAGTTTAATGAAAAAAAGGAAATGTGAAGACACTCAACAAAACTGACAGCAGAACTGATGAATTTGTGAAAAAAAAAGTGTACACAAAACAAAGGTCAAACTTTTCTTAGAAAAGTAAACACTACAATGGCACAGGATAATAATGGGACAAACTAAGTGTTTTTCATTTTCTACCATTTTAGGGGATGGGGGTATTTATAAAAATATGTGTGTCTGTATTCAGAATTTTAAGGAAATTAAACTTGTTTCACCCACATTAGAAAAGGGCAGGCGGGTTGGCAAAAAAAAAAAAAAAAAAAAAAACGATGAAGAGAAAGAAATTGGCACAACATCACTTAACAACAAGGCAGGCATCACTCTGCCACAGACAGACTGATGATGGGCAAGAGCAAGTCCTCCTCTGTCCACATCTAGTGGCAAAGTCTGGTTACTCAGTAGGGCCGGACAGGGATGCTGGTTGTCGGCATTACCACCACAGATCGCCCTGGATGAGGCTGTGAGGCTGCGGGTGGTTACAAATGACATCACCCACGCCAGATGTGACAAGCTCACCCTGCAATTAGTTCACTTTATCCTGGAATATGTAGAGGTTGTTGGTCGTTGCCACCGCAATGATGTTGTCCTGGGGATGCCAGGCAGTGTGCAGGATCTTCTTATTGAAGTCCAAACTATCCACGCTGATTTCATCCTTTTTACGTTTGCCGCCTGTGCACACCTTGCGGGGCTTCAGGACCTGCATGGGCTTGCTGTTTTCACGGGACGCCTCCAATGTCACATCCCGTCTGTGGCCGCGATCGAACATCCTGAAGAAGTTGTTATATGAGCCGGTCATCACCACACTGCCCAGAGTAGGTGGGGAGACATGGGAAAAGTGAGAGTCATGAAATCAAGTTATCCAAAAACAATGTCCATTAGAAAAGAAAGTTTAAACTTTGTGCACCACTAGTTTGCAAGTGATGGGCAATTAGAGGACAACTCTAAAACTGCTTACACATCAGAAGTGATTCCCAGGTACGGGGTTGCCAGAAATCATAAGAAAGTTAAGGATAACTTCAACCAGGCGTATGGGTGAAATGACCACTGGCTATACAAAGTGGGCAGAACCTGGCAAGTCACTGAATCGTCTACCAATGAATAAAGACTACTTCTGACTGACACATGACGTGGTAATAAATATGTTATAGGGTTACATAGGCAACCGGAGGCTGAAAAGTCAATCAGCTTTAAAGCAACAAACAAATCACATCCATTGTGTATATATTTAATATATTTTTACAGAAAACATCAGTGATGGTGTTACAAAAACCGGACCTTAGTGTTCAAGGGTTAATAATCATTTTTATCACTTGTTCTTTGAAAGCTTTTTATTTTTATGTACCATTGCATTGGTTTATTTTATTTATATCCAATGATTATAGCATATTATTTTTCCTACCTTTTATCGTTTTTATCTTTTTACTGCATTTTATCTAGCTGTACTTTCCATTCATGTTTCTTCATTCAAATATATTAAATTATGCAATCTCTATGCACTTAGAAGTCATTTTAAAATGTCATTTATATTACATTTCTTTGATTTTTTTTTAAATTTATCTTTAATTGCTTATCATTGCATATTATTAGTTTTATTATATATTTGTTCTGTCTTATCAGCTTTGGCAGATATCTGTGAAGCACTTTGAACCTGAATGAAAGGTGCTACACAAACAGGGTTTGATGGATCGAGGCCAAATGTGCAGTGCACCAACCAAAAAGAAAGAGTGGGGGGAAAAAAAACTTGCAGGGTGTAATCTTTAAAATCATGACAGCAATAAACAAAGTGCTACCTGAAAGATTATGTAATTTCCTAGTGTTATTATTGCATTTACCCCCTGTGTGTCTCAAACCTTTTACCTGTCATTGCCATTCCAGCAGCATTCAAACTTGTCAAAGATGCAGTCATTCTCATATAGCGAGCACAGCTTGCTTCTCAGGTACTCATGGACCTGTAATGATTTTTGTGGGTGGGGGGCAGAAACATGATGATAAGAAATTTTTAAATAAGACTTCCAAAAGACAAACCTCCAATATTCAAAATCTCCTGCACCCCCATAAAGTAGCAGAAGGTGCTTGAATCTGTGAAAAAGCACATCTAAAATGCCTGTCATTATCTGTAACCCTATCTTTCAGGGTTGGGTTCCCCCTAGTGGCCACTATATTACATTACCAGGAATGACTGGGCAAAAAAAAGAAAAAAAAAAAAAAAAAAGAATGGCCACTGTTCAATTGTGACATGAATTACCACTGCATATAATAAAATAAAAACTAAAAGTACATTAAAATCAAATGAGTAAATATGAAAACCAGAGTTTCATTAACAGGCTGTGGACACTATCAGACAATATTAGGTGTCAATCCTCCTTCCTCTTTCCAATCATCACCTCTCAATCACATTTCCTAAAATATGCCTATAGCCTTTTCTAGCCTTTCTCTAACTGAGAGACATAGCAAACAGTAAGAGCCCACCTGAGATTATTACATTCCAGTAATGAAAAAAATCTATATGCTATTATTTCCTATGCAAAATAATGACAATAAATGATCTGTAATCATTTTGATAGGAAAATATTAGCAGCAAAATCACAAAGTTATTAACAAATTAACAGATCGCCACAATTTGAAGATTCTGTGGCAACCAGGGCATCAGTGCATGAACCTACTGCCAGTCGTTTCATAACTGTTCATAAATGTGTAGTAAAACTGACACCACACACTAGTTTCTATTTGTCATTCTCACCTGATATGTCTCCACAGGCCTGTTTTCCATATTCAGGTCCCAAATCTTTACAGACAAGTAGTCTCTAGTCATCATGTAGCGTCCGTTGTGGCTAAATTTAACATCTGAGATTGATGATATGATCTCAGAGAAAAAGGAGCGATTACTTGGATCTTCTGGTTCCTCAAACACTGGATGACAGAAAGATGAAAAAAGTCAAACTGCAGTGTTCGCCAAAAGGTCTACTGTGACATGAAAGTGCTTTGCATAACAAATCCAGTACTTAATCTGCCTGTCAGGGTAGAAGAAGGGACATATAAAAGTATGATGAGTAGGTACTCACACTTTGAGTGCTTGTCACATAGAGCTGAAACCCTCATGTCACACAGTCGGATGGTTCCTTTGCTGCTGCTGTAAACGAAGGTGTTACATTGATGAGGGTGGAACTCTGCTGCTGTGATCACCTCTGTAAGTTCCTCCATGTTAGCCGGTTTAATGTCAACAATATCTGAGGAGCATGCGGGTAAGGAGGGATAACGTCTTTCATACTCTGACACCTACCAAAAGAAGCTGAAGTGACTTTCAAACTGGGCGATTACAGTTGGTTTACTACCACAAGAGATAATGGGCCATTTCAGGGCAACCTGTACCTTGCATGTGTGCATGCTCGAACTGCAGGAACTATCCCTCTGGGACCTTCTGCAGAGCCATTTTCAGGACAGTGTGACCCAATGTAGGTCCTGAAATGTTTTTTTCATGGAACTACAAGATTTCTTTGTTTGTCTTTTCTGTTTTCCCATTGCACTGAAGACCCACAAAGGACAGTCATATTAGCCACTGGACATGGCTACAGCTATGTTTTTCCATGCAAGACTTTAGAAAACAATGGACCAGGTTACATCTCAGTCCCCATCTCTTCTGTTCTGTGTCAGAGGTGAAGCACACATGCAAACCAGCCACAGTAGAGTGAGTGAGGCAGAACCTTTCTGCCGGTTTGCGCTGAGGTGTAGGAATAATGATGCTTTTATGTTCACTGTTCACCCCCAGTTGGACAAAAACGTCAGGCTGATGACAGACAGGTTAATGCACAAGTCAGGTGCACAGACAAACATGCCCGCATGCATCTAAGGATACTGAAGCTGCGGTCAGTGATCTCGAGGTGCCAGAGGTTGATGCGGAGGTCGTCTGCAGACAGGTAGGTCTCGTTGTCGCTGTTGACTGAGACAGAGTTGATATGGTAGGTGTGAGCGTTGGCAAACACCCTCCGTGGACTGGCTTCCACCATGAGGTCCATGGGTTTTAAAACTGGTACCTGTGATGAGAAAAGGCAGTGAGAGTTAGCTGGCTCAAAGCTCTTCACAGATTTGAAACAACATCAAGCTATTAGCTAGATGAAAATAAGAAGCACCATCATATCTTTATACAGGAACACAGAACACAGTCTTAGCTTTGCAATAACAGGTTGCACAAGGTTCTAAAAAGACAGCCCGGATTAGTAATAACAGTCATTTTTACCATCAGCAACAGCAAAGGATGACAAACCAGTAGCCCTTCCCAACTTCTGACACACCCAGGTTTTAAAAGTTTTGCTTCCAAAGAACTACTGGTTTGTCTGACTAACCACACCCTTGAACCAGCCTGTGGTTGATTTGAGAACTGACCCGCAAAGATGTGATAGTGTTAGGGTCCTTGTAGCGCCCATCCTCCTCTTTGAGATTGTAGCCCTCTGGCCTCTTGTCTCGTTCACTGATTTTCCACAATTTAATCGTTTTATCTGTGGAAAAGAAAAACACATTTTAAATGACATTACCAACTGTTGGGCACACTAAATGGAAATGTTATTTTCTTATAGATTTATGAGATTTTGGTGCTATAAATAATGAACTTTTTGCTCAGTGCCTTCTATAAAATGCAAGTGTATGGTGTCTACATACATGAGATGGTGGTTTCACAAGAGTCAGGTAGCAATTTTATGATAGACAAAGTACTACTCTTAACGAACAAGCAGATTCATTAATTTCACCATCTTGTGGAGGAAATTATCATATTATGTTTTAATATCTAGTTCTCGTCACATCTGAGTCAAGTGTGACGGGGTCTATGAGTCACTCATTTCTCTTTAATGCCTGTATTCAAAATTAAACTCACTGCAGACTGTTGTTAAATATCTGATCATCAGCTTAATTAAAGAGAGAAATTTACCATTAGTTGACAACAGGAACTGAGCAGCATTCTTCTGAGGAAGCCAGCGAATCTTGTTGATTTTCTCTTCTATTTCCAAACTCTTCAAGTAGTCAAACTCTGGCTCGTGGCTCTGAAAAGTGCTGTAAACATTGTACTCGCTCCGGAACTGAGGCTGATTTTTGTTCTGTTGAGAACCAGAGATGAGTAAATTTGTTTAAAAAGGTTTTTTGTATGAAAACAGACAAAATCATCTTTTAAATAAAGCCCACTATTGTTTGTAAAACTAGAATAATCTGTTCTGACTTTGTGTCACCAAGTTCAGAGGATGACCTTTTCTAAAATGTGTGGGAATCAAACTAGGCAGAAGTTAACCACGCAGCTGTACCTCTATTTCCTGTTGGAAGATGACTACGCGTCCACCCTTGTCTCCTGTGGCCAGCAGCTCCCCTGTGTGGTTAAATTCAACTGTAGATATAATGTCCGCTGCAAAAAAAAATTAAAAGAACATAAGACATGTAACATGTGCAATTTTAACATTTTGAAAGTGGCGTACCAAGACAGATGTGCCCCTCTACTACTGAGAAAGTACACCAGGAAACCACTTAGTTATTCTCAACTAACCCTGGATTTATCCTTGTGAGAACCAGAGAGGAGACAGACAAGTGGCCCTGAAGATGCAGGAGGATGTTACAGCACGTCGGGCAGAATGAAAACGATCGCTAACCTAGTTTTTATCTTTTCTTTCCCTCTTACTCTGACAGAATTACACTTTCCCCCCCCCCAGCAGCAGTATGCTGCTTTATACACTGAAGCTCACTCACACATAAACAGTTGTTTAACCCTTTGTTGCCCACTGGAGCAGAAAGACAATGCTCCAAGAAATTGCAGCGAGTGGTCATTGTTAACGACACAGTCCCTGAGGCCTAGAGTAAGGATTAATATATCCAAGCAAATCATTCTGACAGACTGTATTTGGTTAATTTTTAAAGTAAAGACATCAAAAATACAAATGCCAAATCCTAAAATAAGGTTAGAATGTGGCTTGAAATGACCTGAAAAGCTTGGGCATGCTGCTACTTGTAAAGCAGTGAAAGAACTATATCAGTACTATGGTATTCTCTGTATGTTTTTTGTTGCAAAACTCCAGGCATGGTCATGTACCTGGCATCTAGAGAATTGCAACATGCTTCACATGTTGTGTAGCAGTCTGACAGCTCCCAACCCTTTCACGTGTTCTGTCAGTAAAGATAGTACATTTCTCACTTCACTGCATACAGTGTGGATATATATTGACTTTCATTATCCATCGTTTTCATATCTGTGATAGCCATGTCACGTTACAGGTTATTTCCACAAAAAGCTTATTATTTAGTTGTTTCCTCCACCATTGCCTGCAAAACAAGCTCAGACTGACCTCCCACCTCAAAACAGAATATCTCCATCCACATGGCTAACATCTGACTAAGTGCTCTTTTAATCAAATCCTGCTCCTTTTTTCCTTCGAACGTGCCTTTAGAGTTTGTGCAAGAAAACTCTTCTTGTATTTCTATATGATGGCCCATAGTTCATATCACCAGTGCTGTACAGTCCACCCATCTCTCAGCTAAACCTTCCTGCAGCTCCTGCCTGTGCAATAATATTTCCATTTGGAAAAGGAAACATGCAGTCATGTTGCTCTTCCATCTTATTTTGACTTCCACATTTGCCCATAATTTCCTTCAAATAATTTTTTAAAAAGCTGTAAATATGAGCTGAAGTGTTTTCATATCTTTTTATGGCCTTCCCCTACTTTGCTGACATCAGTGACTTGTTTATAGGAGCCCATTGTTGTTGAGTCTTACCACACAGTTTAAAGACTGCAACAATTCACAAACTCTTTAGATACAAAAGTTACCCACAAGCTCAACAATATGTAACACTACAGCGCTCTCGCAAAATACTGGGGGCAATAAAGAAAGATGGACTTAAATATATATTTTTAAAAGCTCACTCACTTAACAGTTAATTAAATACAAATATTGATGCTCACCTTCCATATAACTACATCACCAAAATTATTTAACAAAAATTAAGATTATAATATAATTCACCAAAAATCACATCTAACAGAGGTACAAACCACTCTACAGCATCTGATAGTGGTTCACAGCTATTGATTTATCCTTTCAGCCTCTGAGCCTTTGTCCATCAGCCATCTGGAGGTCCCGTTTTCCAATTTTCCTGAAAAGTACGATACTCCCACAATGAGCAACCAAGAGCAGAGTGCATGGAACAGCACAAGTGGCCCTGCATTATCAGCAGGTAATTATCTAAACACCTGACTCAGCTCCTTTTTTTTTTTTTTTTTAAGCATTCCTCTTGAAAATGCTAAAACCTCCAAATCTAGTGGCTGATCCATGTACAGAAGGTACAGAAGGACCCAGTAGCGAGTTTCCAGCAGCAACCTAAATGTCTGCATTGCCTTTTTCAAAAAGAGCTTTCCGGTGACTCACCAATGGAAAGCCTTTAATGTAAAGCAGGAGCAGCATCAAGTGTTTGGGTTGCACCTCTTCAGTGGAAACTAGAAGGGCACTTAAAAAGCACAGTCCTTTACCATGGCAAACAGTCCGATCAGACTTTATAATCACTACATCACACATGTCTGAGCAGGAAAGGAGCAACATTAGATATCAGTTCAATGTAACAGTTTCTGAAACAGCTGGTGTACTCTGCACCCCCCACCCCCATGTGGGGCCCCTTTGGGGAGGTTTCTTACAGAAATGTCATTGCACATCCCTAGATTGATTGATTAACGGAGGAAAGGGGAAAGTTTGTCAGCTCTTGGTAGTCTCCTAAAAGCCTGGGGCCACAACTGCTTGGAATGTCTGTTCACAAGCTTCTAGTATGACTGAATTATGAAAAACCGGGATTTGCATCAGCACCAATATTTTGTCGATTCTGCCTTAGCCTCAGACTCACTCTCTGGTAGATTTTGCATAATGCTGCCAACAGGAAACAGAAAAAAATGTCTGAATTTCACCAAGGCATACCCCACTATGGCTAAATTGTGCAATATCGATTAGTCTGAATTAATCAAATCACTTACCCTCAGCTACGTCATCATCAATTGCTCCTTTCACCTGAGAGAAGCACCACTGCATGTCACCTCCAGGACCTACAGAAATACAATTATAAATATTTAGTTCTGGGTGGTTGCAGGTTTATTACATAACATTTCACATTCTGGACAATGTAAACAAGTTCCTAAGAAAACTTTTATCATATGAGTGTCCCCTGCTGCCTGTGACAGCAAGGGATAATTGATAAGATGTTAGAAATTAAAAAGAGACAGGGTTCTTGCAAAAATGCGTGTGGTCACAGATGTGCACATCTCCTCTCACAACTTCTGCAATTCTAGCCTCAAAGAAAACAGACAAAAATGTAATTTTTTCTCCAAACTAACATTAACATAAAGATATTACTGTTGGGTCACAGGCACATTAAGCAACAAGTGGAAACCGGCGATTTTTAAATAAATATATACATGCTAGATCTAAGCCATGATTAGTTGGTAATGTGGTTTCTCACTTTGAGATACAGAGTCTGGTTCAAATCTCACAAATACCAACTAAACTGCAAATGGCCTGGATGTGAAAGTAATTATCTCCACACATTCTTTATTTTAGGCCTGGTCAATTGAGGAGGCAGATAGTCTCCTAATGCCAGTCTCTTATTCTTAAAATCTACATCAACAAGACAAAACTTGCTGTCTGATTCAATAATAACTTTTAATCACTTGCCTCAACAGGTTATCCATCAGCATAGCTCATTGCACAACAAAAATGTTTGGCATATTTTCCACAGATGATCGTTTCTCTTATTGGTTAAGTGGAAACTGGTCCGATTTGTCTTTAGCAACATTGAAACACACGCGCTTTGAAGAAAAATGAAGGACATCTATGAGTCACCACGGATTCATCACACACACACACATTCTGGACTGAATCATAAAAGTACTGATCTGGACAAAATGTAATAGCTTCACAGTGCCTGCACTTTCTGCAAGACAAAGATCCCAAAAAAGAAAAAGGCGTTCATAGTGAACTCAAAAATCTGTTTTAAAAGCAGGATAACATGCAGTGTCATTAATTTCTCCACCCTAATGAATCAAATGCATGCACCAAATATGTCACTAGACATTTCCTTTACAAGTATCAGTCCCGTCTGGCTACGGGGGGAGCTAAAGGCCAACACGATTTCAAACAACTACTGAGCTGATGAATGAACTGAAAATCAACACTGCGCTAAATAAACCCATCTCTGCCAGAGTCCTGGTTTAGACCATAGTGCTTTTATTTGTTTCGCTTTGAGGTTGTTGTTTTTTTTCTTCGTTTTTCCGCTCGAGCATGCGCGTGTTAAAAAAAACAAGCCTGATGACTTTTAACTCATTTTTTGCAAAAACTGTTCAGTCTGCAGCAGGGCCTGGAGGGCTAGCCTGCATGTGGGTAATGTCAAAGTTTGAGCGAATCCAATAACGGCATGCTAGGCAAAATTTGCCCTTCTGGGCATTTGTTTAATCTTTTCGAAATAAAAAAAAAATCAACCTTAGACTAAAAATCTGAGCACTGAGGTTTTGGGGATAGCTAGCATATACGGCGTGCACAGTTAGCTTACGAAAATGGTCCCGGGCCGGTAAACAGCCAGCTAACTAGCTAGCTAGCTAGCATTAGCCGGTAAGGGCAGGCCAGATGGAGGATGACACTTGAGTTAGCTGGCTAGCTAACGCTAGCACTAGCTAGCTACCGTTAGCTAAACCGATACTCGACTGCGAAATCTCGCAGCTACCGCAGCTAAGAGCTCCTAGGAGCGGGGTCTCGCTGTAAAGACTCAAGCCCGTCCATATTATTTTATGTGTAACGGTTAAAGTCAATTACCTGCCATAACGAGACAGACAGTGGAGCTTGCCTCAGTCAGTCACGATCCTGCTTCCCACTCCCACGCGCTGATTCGTGGGATCTGAACTTTTTTTTTCTTCCGCTCGGTATCCGCTGTTCGCGTGCGCAGATCGAAATGTCTGCGAGGCTTTAAATTAACCGTAAAGCTGGATGTTTTATAACTCTCCTTCTTTTATTTCCCGCTACGCTCCCTGACGTTTCTCTCTGTGTGTCAATCAACCTCCTCTGTCTCTCTTGCCGCCGGCTACTTCGCATCCCACAAGTCATTTCTTCCCCACCCCGCACCACAGTCTCTTCCGCACGTGAACTAAAAGGTCTTTATAATGCGCGCGCACACAGCAAAGCAGATGCACGGGTACGCGCGTACTCACATCTGGATGAAGAGGGTATAAACGTATTCTGCATTAATACTGAAACTCGATACAAACCTTAGGGAAGTATTAATAGTTCTTGACCAAATCTGAATCAAATCAGCATGCTTGGCTAGAGCAGGATTTTTCTGTTGGATTCAGGTTGAATCTTATGAAAATAATAATAATAATAAATCACTTCCCAATAAGCTATCTAAGATTACTCTGAATGTGTGCTGCCACAACTTGTGTCAATATATATGTACATTTCCGGAAAATATGACTTACAGTCTCAGTGAGGGAATCACAATTTAGACATAAGACCTGAGCAAGAATGAAAGGGGAGGTAGAGAAAGGAAAGGAAGATGGTAGCAAGAACTGTCCATGTGTGATGTTTGCAAAAAGGTATGAGGCAGATTTTAAAGATGCTAAGATTTTTACTGGAAGTTATTGGAATGGACAGGATTAGAAATGAGTGGTTCAGAGGGAAAGCAGGTTTGGAGATGAGGTTAGCGAGATAAGGTTGAGATGGTCTGGACATATACAGAAGAAGAACAGTGGATATACAGGAAAATAGGAGTGCCTCAGAAGATGTAGTGAACGAGGGCATGCAGAGTTAATGTGGCAGAGCACGATGCTATAGGATAGGGTGACTGCTTTACAGTCCCACCTAAAGTAGGAAACCTGGTTACCGCAGGCCAGATCAGACAGAGAAACAGTCAGGTGAAAGGTGACCTTCGGATTAGCAACTAATTAATCACTGCTTTTGTGGAAGAGGATGGATGGATGCATGGAAGCATGAGGAACCAGTAAATGTAATTATTTAGATGCAGAGGTATTGGACATTGATATATTGACAGTACCCTGCTTCTACTTTTATAAATGTTTTTTTTTTTTATGTGTCTTGACTAATGTATTTCAAAATGTCTTTTTCACAGCAAATTTTACTGCAGTCAAAATTTCAAAACAAGCTCTTTCTCTTTGCCTCTTCCTTTATTTTTTCAGTAAGTTATGTGTACTGTAAAGGAACCCGTGTCTGTTAGCACTGCAAACACACGGGCCTTCAGATGGCAAAGAGATAGTTTCACCACCCACATGGATCCTTGAGATCCTTTATCTTCTTCAGTGGAAGTATGCCTACCGAAGAAAATAGAAATGCACCATTCTGTTATCTGTGCTAATTCAGGAACACAAGAAATACCATCAAAAGACAAGCCTGAAGAAGAAAGAGATTGAAATGAATATTTTGTTTCTAAATGCTTGTTCAGCTGGAGAGAGACACTACTGCCAAATATAATATCTTAGACTTAGTGAAGCTGTCAGTTCTTTGCAAGACAATTCTTTCTGACCCACTTTACCTGTCAGTGTTTTCAAGCCCGGTATTAGACATTTCCAGTTAAAACCCCATCTCAGTTATTATCAGCGAAAGTGCATCTGTTTGCTTGACCTTCTCATCAGAAAGCAGGAGACAAAGAAAGCTTAACTGAGGAGGTTAAGGACAGCAGATGGGAGTAATGGACACCCCTTGTGTAAGCCTCTGATTTTGCACGGACCAGCTGGCAGCCAAAGTTTCATGTAAGTCTATTTTTAAGAATCATCCACAAACCCTGCAGCTAGCTGTTTCCACTGGGATTATATATTTAGTATTCTCTAAAAACAACTCTTTCCACCACTGTCTTGGGATCATGCCTTAGCAGGAATTTTAGTCGATGATAATGCCACCACGCTAAAGCTTTAGGAGATATTCATAATATTTAGCATTAAACACAAAGTACAGCTGAGGCTTCAATTTTATATTTAATCATAAAGCAAAAGAATAACAAATGAAAACTTTAGCAAAGCAATGATAGCTGAAGAACTAAGAGGTCAACAGCACCATCACTTGGTGGAAATGGGAGTTTAAAAATATGAACAAAGTTTAGATGTCCACCTCCTGGTGACATTCAAGTACAAGGAAAGCCTGGAGTCACCCAAATTATTAGGATTTGTGCTCCTAAGCAATGCATGCCTGTACAGATTAGCGTGCCGGTCAACTGAAGGAGCACCAAAGTATTTCATGAGGAAAATGGAAAACGCCGACCTGCTGATCAGGATGTTGCCAGAGTCATTAGCAGTCATCCTCTGAGCTTTGTAAGTAGCTGCCAAGAGATATCACTAAAAACAAAAACATGCAAAAGAACATACAGCTCTGTCTATTGAGGATTACCAGATTTCCTGCATGCCAGGCTGAGGGCAGCATATGTCACTCTGAAAAAGCACGGCACGAAAACAAGACTTTCTTGTTGGGATGTTTTCATCCATGACTGGACGCTCCTCTGTTTGTAAATCGTCCAGCTCCAAATATTAGCAAGAAGAAGGAAATGCACATTAGTGAAAGCAATTTACAATACAGTAAATCTTCAAAGCAATTTGTTATTTTCATAAATATTTTATTAACCATGTTAACCTGGAATAATTAAATACTTTGTTTTGTTTGTTTGTTTGTTTGTCTTTTAACTGGAGAACTTCTTGAACTCCTGACAAATCAAAAACAAAAGAAATCAAATATCAATTTTTATATTTGAATTTTAATTTGTAACTTTTTTTTTGCTACATCGGGCATTCTATTCATTTATCTATTCATTTAGTTAGTTTGTTAGTTATTTGCAGTTTATTGTCTAAAAATGTATTGTGCATTTTATTCTTTTTTTTCCTGAAAAAATAACCACACAAATGTTGTAGAAGTCTCAAAAACACGCATATCAAATGTGACACTTTTTGGCTGATGCACATTTTTATGCTGCCTTGATGCTAAACTATGTTCATCATATTAGATAGTGTGACCGAGAAGCAATCATGTTTTATTTACAGGCACTCATTATCACAACATTTATTCAGCATAAACTGTGTCTAAATATCCCCTAGAATAGTAAATAATAACAATAATAATAATAATATTAACAATAGTAAGGGAAATTTCTAAGGTCTGTTTGTTATTTTTAAACATCACTCAAAAGTTAAACTAACTGCACAGCCAACCACCTTTCTTGCTCAGTCACTCAAACAACCTTTGTCTGAGTATGCCAGTTAGGGGACTAAAAACTAGCCTGCTCTTTGCTTTTTAGGCCACAAGAGGGCCATTGATGAGCTTTTATTAGTAGAATAGGTAATAGTATGGTAGTATAGTAGTACCAGACAGGGGCAGTGTTGTTTAAGAAGCCCTCTCCTGAACGAAGAGTGAGTCGTGGCCGGAAGTTACAGTTGTGGCAGAGATTCTATTATAATACCCAAAAGATAAATAAGAATAAAAATACAATAAAAATAAACTGTCTCACATACACGCACACAAAACCAATCAACCAAACAAAAACACCTTTGTAAGCTGTTGTTGTTTTTTTCTTTTTCTTTCATAAATAATATTAAAATAAATTAAAATATTAAAATAGCCAAGCCAGTACTGAACCCCTAAATATGTAAGCAGCTATTACTTGTACCGGGTATTCTGTGCATCTTGTCCCAGCTAC
Organism: Perissodus microlepis; assembly: GCF_051167445.1. NCBI lineage: Eukaryota > Metazoa > Chordata > Actinopteri > Cichliformes > Cichlidae > Perissodus > Perissodus microlepis. Next base: position 34,114,659 of record NC_140467.1, on the reverse strand, counting down.
ATTATACATAGACAGACAGATATGCAGCAGGCGGTGCAGCAGACAGGCGGAGAGGGTGTGTCATATAGTGAGTCCCGGGCCAGAACCATAAAAAGCTGCTTTGCGCTCTGCTGAACTACTGACTCTGTGCTCCTGCTGCAGCTCAGGTCCACACCCGTCCGTCCGTTATAGACCCAGATCACAACCTCCGCGTTCAGGTAAGGTTTGTGTTATTAACCCACGTTATTCGAAGAAAATATGTAGCCTGACGCACAGATTGCAGGACGGTAATTTGATGCGTTATTTAACGCCCGTTAGTTCTGTCTGGATTATAGGTTTAACAGAGAGAGACTAAACTACAGGGTTAAATTACGGTTTTTGTTATACTTTAACCAATATTCTTCTTATCTAATAAATTGAAAAAGTGCTAAACTTAGCTTTTAATTAGCTATAATGCAAGGCAGTGTTGCCATATAAGGACAAGTCGACGGAAACCTGAAATGTTTCCTGAAAATGCAGTGTGGATAAAAACTGACGTCACACTCTGTCTGACTGTATTCAGAGTGACTTTCATGATGTGATGCAAAAACCCAAACAACATGTTACTATAGAGACATGCTGTTTTTCAGGATCTATGGTAGAAACTGTGAGATTCTACGTAGCAGCTTTATATCCTAAAGCTGGAGTGTCGAACATATGACCAAAGGTTGGTTGTTGCAAAGCATGAAAATTACAGAAACCATTTAACAATTTGAGTTTTATTAATAAAGTGCACCGTTATTCATGGTGTGGTGTAGCTAATATCACTACACACAAATGCAGTATTATACAAAAAGTTTTACTGGTCTTAGATTAAAATGGGTTATGTGTCACCCATGGACTAAACTGAGTGTACCCGTCTGTCCTAAACACTAGTTACTGTGGTTGTGGTTGCCACAGAAATGACCAAACAGTTATGAGCAGATCCGTCACAACATCCTCTTCGTGACAGTTGTAGCGAGCATATACTGAGTGCATCAGACTGTATGATGTGTGCAAAAGTTAGAAAGAACTGAGTCAGCTCCTCACTCCAGAGATTAAGTGGTGTCTGAACTACACCCTACTTCAAATTTATACGCCTTAAACAACAGTGTGCATGCTTTCTTTAGGGCTCATCTGGGGAACAACAAGAATGGGTGCATACCAAGTTGTGGTCAGAAGTTTACATACACTTATCCCGGGCATGAATGTTATGGTAATATTGGGCTTTTAATGATGTCTTTGAACTGTTCTTTTTCCAGGGTGGAATGATTGTACAGCATACATCTTTAATAACATTCAAAAACAAGAATTGGGTGCACAAGTTAGAATTTATTTTGGATTTCTTTACTGCACACAGAGTCAAAAGTATATATATACACAGGTTCAAATATGTATTTATGCTCACTAGTATTTGGCTAAATGTCCCTTAGTAAGTTGCACCTTGACCAGATGTTTTTGGTAGCCATCAACAAGCTTCTGGCAAAATTCTGGCTGGATTGACCAATACTCAGAACAATGGGAAAGTCCAAGAAACTCAGTGAAGATCTAAAACAGAGCATTGTAGATTTACACAAGTTGGGAAAGTCTCTTGGAGTTATTTCTAAAGAACTACAAATTCCAAGATCATCAGTTCAAACAATTGTATGTAAGTACAAGTTTCTCGGATGTGTCACCACTTTGCCGATGTCTGGAAGAAGACCCAAACTGTCACCGTCAGATGAAAGGAAATTAGTTCAGATGTTCATGAATAACTCAGGACCCACCAGTTCATGGCAGGTTCAAGCCTGCCATGAACTGGAAACTGCTGGTACACCACCATTACTGTCCACTGTGAGACGAGTTTTACATCGCCATGGACTGGCCAGGGGCCAACCAAGAAAGAAGCCCCTGCTCCAAAATCGACAGCTTCAAGCTCCATTGAAACTTGCAGCTGCCCACGTGGACGAGCCACATGCCTTCTGGAAAAAAGTTTTATGTTCAGATGAGAGAAATTTTGAGCTATCTGGCCACAATGACAAGAGGTATGGTTGGAGGAGTAAAAGTGAGGATTTCAAGAACATGGTACCAATTGTCAAGCATGGTGGTGGTAGCATCACCAGTGGGGCTGTTTTGCTGTCAGTGGTGTTGGTACATTGCAGGAAATGGAAGGGATGATGAAGAAAGAAGATTACCTCTAAATTCTTCAACTTCACCTCAAATCAACAGCTAGACAATTGAAACATGGTCACAGTTGGATGTTCCAACAGGACAATTGCTCCCAAACACACATGAAAACTGGTTTTGGAATGGATAAAACAGGCTAATGTTAATCTTTGTACAGTCTTATTTTGTGCAATAGATCATAAACATTTTATTTGTACTCAGAAATCATTTCATTGTGAAATTATTAGTGTTGTCAGCGTTAATCTCGCTAAAATGACGTTAACGCCATAACCGCATTAACTAAATCTCCGTTAGCGAGTTAACGCAGATCGCCCCATGCGAGTTGCTACACGGTGCTAACGCATTAACGAGCTACGAGCCCCGTTAATGCTGACAGCACTAGAAATTTTATATTGTATATCAAACTTTTAACAGAATCTTACTTTAATGAGAGTACTGTGTGTCTTTGTCATAGCAGAGCATTTTTGTATGCTAAATCTGCAGCACCCGTCAAAGTAAGAGTGCCCCAACCACTGAAAGTGTCTGATACTTATAACTCATTGCAAACATGAACTCAATTAACAATTAATAACACTGTTAAGATAAGCAGGAGTGGATATTTTACCTGTGTAAAATAAAGGTCCTGTGAGATTTAATAGAAATTACACATTCTGGGCTGCCCCATTCAGTAGGATTAGAGTAAAATAATTTCTATAGCAGTTTTAATATTATAATTTAGCACTCAGTCTGCTTTGTTGAGGCTCAAAACCAATAGAAAAAGACAATCTTTTATGTCAGAAAAGGCCAAGAGAGCTGTAAACTGCTAAGTTCAGACAACCTGGCAGATTGACTCTGCATGAAAAATGAGAGCATGTCTTGTGTTTTTTAAATATCCATTTCCTGACCAGCTGCCTCTTGTGGTCATGCAGTCTAGTATTGACTATTGTCCCAATCTTTACAAAGTTGAGATTGTGTGTCAGTGTTGTAAAGCATTGCTATGGTGGCTATGGATGGATGTTTGGCATTCGGTCACCACAAAATTTTATTTTATGATTTGACTGTCAAATGAATCAAACTGGACTAGGGATATCTAGGCTGCCTTCAACCACAAGTTAAAGTTAATTTTAGATCTATGTAATTTTATAAAATATTTTATTTTAAATGCCATTTAAATTAGACTTGTGAAAGTGATCATCATTGTATATGAATATATGTGAATACACCTCAAGCCCCAGAAGCTAGTCTTGTCCCATTAAGCAGCATTGACTTCTTGTAAGTCTTATGTGTAGCTCACAATGGCTTCTGATTTTTTTTAAACATGCAAAGTTCTCGTAGTTCTTTCTCTAACTCTCCAATTATTAGCTTTGAATGATTTTATGGTGGATGTAATTATGTTTGTAGGATCATTAATCTAACGGTCAGCTTACTTTTTAACTTCAGCTTTCTGCCTCATGTTGTCTTTGGGTACTTTAAGTGCACAGATGAACGAATGATTGCAAACTGCCAAGTTCCTGAGGCAGCAGTGCAACCACAATCATAATGACTTCTCTATAACTGATACATAAAGCAAACATTTTACTGTAGTTTTCTTTTGTTACTGTGAAATTGACTACACAATATCAGGAATGTTCCTGTTTAAAAGTCTAAAATTGCATTGTTTGGGGCCATAATTGAAAAAGAAAGTAATGTGTAACACATTACTTGTTACTTAATTACTCACTGGAGAACTCACTTCATATGCGCACATACAGAGTGAAATCCCATCTTTAAAACTTTCTGCACATTACATGAGAAGAGAAGTGGTTACAGAGTTTTTCAGCTATGGCTACTCACATATTGATTGTTCCTGAAATAAGTTTCTCATATCATTTGACAGCCATCCATAAATCAGGGAGGTTATTTACAAAGTCATAAACAGCCATTTTGATTCTCTTTGTCTTACACAGTGTCAACAGATGGGAGGGAAGCAGAGTGGCTATTACAGAGTCTGTACAGAGCATTATCTGATGTGTCCTGAGCAAGCTACATGGCAGCTCAGCAGCCTTGAAGAGGCTGAAAGTGGCATGCATGGAGGAAATGAGTCACCAGAAATACCCCCCCCCCCCTCCCACACACACACACACACACACACACACGCGCACACACACCATTCCTGAAGGAGGAATATTGTTTTATTTGGGAGAAACTCAGGAATGATATGCTGCCATGGCCCCCAAAAATCAAGATTTTCCAGATAAAACTATTTTGAGTTTGTTTTTGAAGAATGGACACCAGCAGACAAATCACAAGGGCTTATGTAACAGTTTATTTCTTGTCATATGAATCCAATGCTGTGACCTGCACAAGTTTCGAGTTTTCACTCGGGCCTCAAGCGAAGGCAGACACAAAAGAGAGGTTGGTGAGGATTGGGGGAGGGGATCAGATAACTGGAGCTGGAATGAGCTCTCATTCCCTGTTTGTTAGGAGGCGAAGGGGTGGTGGGTGGGTCCACAGATGAGGGGGTACAAACTGACTGGATGCCAGTGTGCGGCTGGTGGCAGACGCCTCCCTTCTTCAGCATGCCCGTGACTGACCACAGGTCATGTGACCGGTTCTATTTAGGCTGTGTTGAGTCAACAAACCACCGTTCCTTGAGTCACTTTATCCAGTGTGAAGCAACACTGAATAGTGAATGACTGTTTTAGTCAGCTGCTGCCCCTCATACAAGCAAAAACATTTGTATTTGTAAGAGTCTTATTGTGCCTTAAACTTCATTCTCTAACCTTTTTCCCGTGTAAGTTTTCGTCTTCTTTTTTTCACCATTACTGGCTTTGATTCTTCAAAGGTTGCTCAGATGCTGAGTCTATCCCCTCTGATGTTTGCTTTATTAAGTCAGAGATCGTACCTAACTCTAGGATGAAAGAGCTCTGATGTGCAGGAGACAAGACAGAACATTTTTCTCCATCAGAGGAGAAGATCACAGTCACAGCCAGTCATGTTTATTTAGTGCCACAGAGATGATCATCTTCAGAATATGAAGCTGCACAGAAGTGATACTGTCTTTTCCACAAGTGGTATGTTTAAGAGGGAAGTTAGCCTACTCAGCAGCTACTAAATGAAAACCCTTCAGTTGTTAAGGAAACCTAGCTTTGTTTTCAGGTATGTTTTTGAGAATGTGATTTAGAGGTAACCTCTCATAAAACTTGCACCCTCTACATGAGAATATTAAATGATTGTGTAACGGCCAGCTTGGGGTAAAAATATTCCCTTTACCGCTTGATTTCAAATTAAAGTGAAGCTGTTTGCAGATTTCTGGGTATGTTGGTTTCATTAAAGAAATGCTATAGCATTGCACCAGATTTATTACCAGCTGCATGAGAGCACAGTGGATAGTGACACAGTATATCACTACAGTGTTTTGCTAGTTGCCAGGAAGTAGCCATCTTGGGAGGATGTGCTTGCTTCTGCACTTAGATGACTTTTAAAAATACATAATTGCAAAATATGAATCATCAGATGTGTTTTGGGGATGCTATCTGGGCTCGCTGATATAATAAAATAGCTCTAAGAAATAACCAAACTTTTTTTGGGAGGGAAATATCACTTTTTTTCTTCTTTTTCAACCTTTAGATGAACTGGCAACAAGGTGATGATTAGCTGCTTAGCATAAAGAAAAGAGACAAGCTTGGCTTTGTGCTATAATAAGTTTATGAAACACTGGGAAAGTGTTAAAAGAGAAATTTGAGGTCTTAGAGGGGGTGTTACAGCCTCTGGGGGTACAGGAAAACCTCAGTGTGGGAATAAGACATCAGGAAGTTACAACACCCTGCATTTTTAATTTCGTCAGCTAGCTTCTTCCATTGCTTTAAATTTTCATGCTAGGCCAGCATACAACATGCTACATGGAAGTGGTAGCTTTTTGAAACTCTCATCTAGCTCTCCAAAGAAGTTGCAAACCTTCAGCTTTTCCTATGATATTTATGGAAAGAAAGCAAGAACGAATTCAAAAGGTACTGATGATATACACTCTCACTATATAGCCTGAACAACAGCATTACAGAAACTATTGAACTCAAAAGTTTGGTTATGTAAAGGCTGAACTGTGTCATTTTGATGTTCCAGACCACAGCAATAGAATTCAGTAGGAATTCAGTAGGGAATTTGGCTGGCTCGTGTTTGACAGCTTAAGTAGAAAGACTGAGGTTAGCCCATGTGGTGATCCAAGACAGATAAAATCCAAATTAGAAATAGTTCACTTTTGGTCACTTTTGTTGTGAAATTGTTATGAAAACTCTCTACACTGTTTTTTACCAAATAAAACATATGAGAACTTTATGACCCAAGCCACTAATGTGTGTTGAGGCTTTCAGAAACTGGCTATTCAACATTGGTATCGTTAGTTAATTCTTCTTATGTGGCTAAAGAAGCATCATTTATGGTTTTTGTGACCGTCAAGCTTCTCACAAGGGGAAATCTACAAGGACTGTGTATAATGCCGTGATGGCATCGCCTCATGGCTTCAGATCTTTCCCGTCCAGCCAAACCTGTGTGTAGTCATGGAAGGTCAGGTGGTGCCTGGCCTCGTATGACTCCAGGAAGCTTCTGTTTTGACTGCATGTGTTTCACTGTGAAATTATCCGCCTGCTTTTCCATCTCAAACCATTCCTTAGCTACAAAGTAATGTGCACTGAGTTTGACATAAGAAGAGAGCACAGATGGGGGGGAAAGAAGCCCCACGTTTGTTGGCTTGGTTGCATGAATTCGGAGCCACTTTCCTCTTCCCGGGTCAATAACAGATTCCTGCCATGTTTGTGGGCAGGCGCCTGCCTAGAAGAATGGCCGATTCTTGCTTCAGTGTGCATGCAAATTGAAAGGCAGTACACGAGCAGCATTCCTGTGGAAAACTAGGTTCTGTGTTCGTTTTGAACTGCATGAACTGCATGAACTCTAGTTTATACAGTTTTATAACATCTAAACTTGATATTGTAGTTTAGGTTAGAGCACTACTCCACTCCACTGCAGAAAAAATGTTATCTCTGTAGTGTTTATGTCGTAACAAGCAGCTGGTACAGGATGTTGTGACTGTATGGGCTGTTGATCTTTACTGCAGAATTTGTAGCATCATTTTTTTTTAATTATTGCCTCGTCGTGGTATGAATTGTGTTGTTGGCATTAGAAATTTTTACCCAAACAACAAAACAGCTGCAAAAAGTGAAAAACTATTCAAATTTTAACCACTTTTCTTTTTTTAAACAGGATGCCCCGCTCTCATTTTAGCATCTGAGACATCCGCTCAGGCGTTCCAGAAGGCAGTAGGCAGTAATCTAGTGTAGCACAGGCACCTACTTGAAACTGTTTGTGGGTGGCATTATGTCAGACATGAATGAATGGGTCTATGTGTGTGTCTGTGTGTGTGTTTATGATTGGACAGATGTCTCTGAGCAGATTTGTCCACTATGTAGTTATCTAAAGACACATTTAAAGGCTTTTTTAAACCCCTGGTTGCAGGATATACAAATAGACAGTTATACAGAAGTGTTTCTATTGCCAACCATCACTAACAGTTTATGATGATAACAATGAGTCATAACTGCCATGGCTTCCTCTTGCTGCTCTCTAGAGGAAATACCCTGAGCACAGTGGATGAATCACTCTGCTCTGTATTAATACTTAACTAGAACAAAGCTTTATCTTTATATTCATGGCAACCACTGAGCTTTAAGGGGAGTGCCTTTTATAGCTCTCATGTGGGCAGTGTCTGCTTCACTTTGTAAAGTTATTACAACCTCTGCAAGTTTTATTGGTGCAGTAGCCTTTTGACCAACTAAGTTTATTGTTTAGCTCATTGACCTGTATTTGTTTTTGGCCTGTGCAGTAGCAAAAGCCCTTAACTTAAGGTCTGTGACTTCCCTGCATGCAGGATGGCAGCGCACCACCCAGAATTTGAGCGAGCTGGACAGCAGCCAGGTCTCCAGGTGTGGAGGGTGGAGAACTTTGACCTGGTGCCTGTTCCTGAGAACCTGCACGGGGGATTTTACACCGGAGATGCTTACCTCATCCTCAATACTATCAAACAGCGCTCCGGGAGCCTGCAGTACGACCTCCACTTCTGGTTGGGTGAGTGCCGTGAAAGGGAAATGATCTCTGGGTTATTACTCAGAGTCAGCCATTATAACTGGAGGGGATACCATACAGTGCTGTTCTTTCTTTTGGATTATTCAAATGTGAAAGTAAACCACGAATATCACAGGTCACACTGAGACTGAGCACAAAACCCCTAGTAGCACATGGGAGACATGCCTTTTTGTATTTGTTTCCATTGTGATGTGGCAAAAAATAAAGATGATCTCAGTTTTCCAGTGTGATCTTGTTTGACTTGCAAAGCAGATGAGGAACAGTACGAGGATGAAGGCCTTGGAAAATAATTTTGCCCGTTGTTGCTGCTGCAGTGGAGAGGCTGAAACTAGTCAGGACAGTGAGTCATGTGCCATAAAGCAACAGAAAGCCACATGGCTCATTGGCAAACAGTTTTATCAGATAATAAGCTGTATCATTTCTATCAGATTGTGAAACGAATGAGGGTTGGTGTAGGGATGGGTATCGTTTAGGTTTTATCCGATACTGGTGCCAAACCGGTACTTTTGAAACGGTGCCGGTGCTTAAACGGTGCTCAAACCGGTGCTTAAAGAATGGAAAACACAAAATTGGTCTAAAAACCTCTCATGTTCAGCTGTTTTTTTGTAAAAAGATAACAATGTTAGCCTTTTCTGCAGCTATGGGGCATATATGGTATCACTCTGGGCTGGAAGCAGTGCTTAAACAATGGAAAAAACACAAACTTTGTCCAAAAACCTCTCATGTTTAACTGTTTTCCACTTTTTCTTTGGTCATTTTAGCCTTTTTGGCCAGGGTGAAGGGAGCATCTGCCATCAAACAAGAAGACAGCCGCATGTAGCTATGATGATGTTTGCTAGTTCACCTTACATGCATTAATGTAATAACGTGGTTAGCGTACTCAACGTAAATTACACACGAACAACATTAAGCTACTCACGCAGAGAAGAACGGCTGCTGCTGCCATCATATTCATCATCATTTCTGCTACACTGGCAGGGCTAGGGGCCAGGACTCTCCTCTTCGGGTTTTTGGGGGATGTTGCTAACTCCGGGTCCGATAACAGGCAGCACACCCGCAGTAGATGTGCACGGTGTGAGGTCTCGCAGCAAGCTATCAAATACGGCGCATTTCTCGGCTTTAAAAAAAAACGCTATGCGTCGCCAGGTGTTTCATCGGATTTGAGGTGTTACCTCCTTTGACAGTACCACAGTATCAGCTTAAAGCACTTGTTGCAGGCTGCTGAGTTTGCATATTTTGCTGTGAAGTACAGCCAGACTTTTGACCGCTTCGCCTTGGGCATTTTTAATCTGTAGCTCTGCTCTAAAAGAACGTACGTACCTGGACCCGCCTACTATCCTCGGAAACGTAAAATGATTGGCTAGAATCTAAAGTGTATCATTCCATACCAGTTGGTGGCGGTAATGCACCTTTCAGTTGTTTGCCAACCGCCAATACAAATGTAAGGAAGAAGAAAGTGTATCACAGCTCAGGAAAAAAAAGCACCGAAATAAAGCACCGAAATGTGCGCTGCTTTTCGGTCTGGTTACTACCGTTTATGTCAGAACCGGTGCCATCATGGCACAGGATACCGGTACCCATCCCTAGGTTGGTGTTTAATAGTAGATGTTTTTTTCATGCATTTAAAACCTAATAAGGACTAAATGTAGATATTCTCAGTGGCAAATGAAGTATGGAGATCCCCAAAAAAGCTGATTCGTGTAAAAGATGACCTTTTAAGCTAAAGTATTAGTAAACATGAGTTTGAACTCAATAACAATTAATAAACAGGATTATTATGAAAATAATTTTACTTTATTGCATATTTAAAATGATACATGGTTTTTGGAGAGGAGGTCAGCCTGGTGTTAGTGAGAAGGTGAGCACAGGAGTCCAGGCAATCTTGGCCAGAGTGGAGAGCTGAAGTAGGAAGAGCAAATAAGGTGAGAGGCAGGTCAGCCAAAGAAGAATGTGACAGGTGGAGCCGCCCTGCAGATAATTGGTTTTGAATACCACGTGAAGACCTGGTGCACAGGTGCACAGGAAAATAAATTCCTGGAAATTGAAATACCTGGAAGTGAGAACTAAAACGTAGCCTGACTGCATGCTATGAGAAATTTGCCTGTTAAATTACAGTACAGCACTGTACTGGCAGCTGGTTGTGTCAGCTGTTATCTGCCACTAGGTAATATAACATTTACATAACGAAAGAAGACTTTGCTGTATAGATTACAGGTTTCCCTTTTCTAACACAATTAGCTCCTATTATACATCCACAGGAATAAAAATCAATCACAGATCATATTGTAAAAAACACACCTTTACCAGTATTCACAAAGAATTTGCTGTGCAAACTCTTGTATTTTTACAGGAGTTTGGTATAACCATTTACTATTGGGCACTATCATTTAGGATGCCGATCTGTTTGGCCGAGTGTGAAGTGAAAAGCCACCAGGTGTTTTGGGGAGATGACCAGCCGGTGTCATTAATTGCGATTCCCAGATGCACAATAACACTCACACATGCAAACCCAAAACCGAGAGGGAGGAAAGGGGGAAAAAAGCAGAGGAAAGAGGAGGAAGTGCTGCCAGTAATGCAACATAATGTCTTACATTGAAGTGCTGAAAATTTAAACCGTGCATGCAAAAGTTTGTAGATTATTTCAACAACGACTTACCCAATACAGTTTAATGTATAACTATTTATGACGGTTTAAAATAAAAAAAACTTTATGTCAAGGGAAAATTTCAAAGCACTAGGAGCTTTACAGAGAAAACTAAATTAATTATATACTATATACTTCTTTATGTGATTAAAATTGGGAGATAAGATAAACCTTTAGTAGTCCCACACGTGGGAAATTTTTGGTCATGGCAGAAAATACAAGAGCAGTAAAAAATTAAGAGAAAAAGAGAAAAACAATAGAATAGAATAAGATAAACAGAATAACATACTATACAAAATAGAAAGAATGCTATATACAATAGAATAAGTACTATACAAATAGAAAACAATACTGTACTAATAGAATAAAATACTTTGTTAAATAGGGAAAATGGGGAAAATTGCCCTGTCTGTGTGCACATTGCACATGAGGGAGACAGGGCAAAAGTTATAATTGTGTATTGGATGTGTCCAAACCAACATTGATGTTCTGGTAAGATAATCATCTTAATCACCAAATATGAGGACAAAACATTTTCATTTCCAATTTCAAATCCCAGTTAGTTGTCACTGTTTGTATTTGTGCTGTGTGTGTTGGTATTAATAATGGGAAATGGGTATTACTAGGTAACGCATTATTTACGCTGCTGAGTCAGATTATTAATTTTATTTTGTTTTCGTAAGCTTGATTGATCTTGGCACAGACAGTTTACCAATAAACAGGATGTGATGTAATCCACCCACATGCTGATGGACTACACTGTATGCCCATAAATAGAACAATGTTACATGTATTAATGTGACCCGCTGCTGCTCTTACATATTGATCTCCTAACTCACTGAAGTCCTCACTGGGAGAACTGGTCAGACACAAAATATGGCTAACCGGGTTATTTTTCAGCAGAACTGTGAGGGCTGGATTTAAGATGGATCCCTTCTTTGGTTTCTCTCGCACAGGTGATTTCTGCACTCAGGATGAGAGCGGCTCAGCAGCCATCTTTACGGTCCAAATGGACGATTTCCTCGGGGGGAAACCCATCCAGTACCGTGAGGTGCAGGGACACGAGTCCAAAACCTTTCTGGGCTACTTCAAGTCTGGAATCAAATACATGGTAAGATGTCACTGTTGAACTAGCAGAAACATTTGAATTTACCTAAGAGGAATATGAGAAATGATTAGAGGGGTGTGTTTCCTTTATGTTTTTGATGCTTTTAAAACCAGGCTCATGTAAAGAAATACTTTATATTTATCACATATTTTGAAACAGAATCTCAGTTCCTTTATTCGTTCACTGTTACATGAAACGTCTGCTGTAAATTTAGATGTTTCACATGCATAGAAACAAATCCCCCTAGTTGGCTCCATAGTATACTGTAAGATGCAAAAATAGAAGATTTGATCATTTTGATAAGGGTTCAAGCTGTGTAAGTGAAATATTGATATATGAGGATTTTTCTATACAGTTTCTATGTGTATGTACGTTTTTGCCACAGATGTGTCAAGAGGGCAGTAAATTTGAGGAGAGAACAGGGCTCAAAAAAACATTTTATTATTTACAGTTGGAGTGACTTTACTTTCATTTATTTATTTTATTTCACTTTTAAATGCGACGCTCATGTTGCAGAAAGGAGGCGTGGCATCTGGTTTCAAGCACGTTGTCACCAATGAGGTGTCGGTGCAGCGAGTGCTCCAGATTAAAGGACGCCGCGTGGTCAGGGCAACGGAGGTGCCGGTCAGCTGGGACAGCTTCAACACGGGAGACTGTTTCATCCTGGACCTGGGAGATGTAAATCTTATACATAGATCTTATCTTAAAAAATGACTTGTAAAAGCTCTTCTTCATTCAATCCACTGTCTTTCCTTTCACCCCACAGGAGATTTACCAGTGGTGTGGCTCCCAGAGCAACCGCTTTGAGAAGCTGAAGGCTACTCAGGTTGCCAAGGGGATCCGTGATAATGAGCGCAGTGGGAGGTCTCGAGTTTATGTCTGTGATGAGGGGGTGGAGAGAGAGAAGATGATAGAGGTGCGATCAGTGCATTGTGAGATCAAATTTAGGTCTTCAGGCGTCGCTTTTTTATTAAAATCTCTGCCTCTGTCCTCAGGTGTTAGGTCCCAAACCAGATCTACCAGCTGGAGACTCGGATGACATCAAAGCTGATGCTTCAAACAGGATGAGGGCTAAACTCTACAAGGTCAGAGCATGGATTTGTTAAGAAAAAAGCAACAACACAGAAACAAACATGGCGTTCACTCACTTAGAAACATGCCTGGCACATGAGCAAGGAAAGTTTTTGTTCCTGTGAGTTTGTGCACAGGCTGATTATGTGGCTTCTTCAACATAAAAAATGTTGGTTGCTAGAAATGGGCCTCTAAACACCAATACAGAAACATCATTATAAAAAGATACTAAAGTTATTTATGATGAATTAATATATTCATGATTGATTGTCAACAACAACAATTTACAAGTGACCACAAACGTTTTAGTTTAGTTCCAGAACGATGCACCCAAAGTACTAAAAATAAAGTAGATTAAAAAAAATGTAGTAAATGTTTTGTTAATTTTGCACATATATACACTCACACTTTATTAGGTACACCTATTCAACTGCTTATTAACACAAGTAATCAGGCAATCCAGACAGCAGCTGAATGCATCTAGGCAGGTAGACATGATTAAGACGACCTGCTGAAGCATCAGAATGAGAAAGAAAAAAAGATTTAAGTGACTTTAAACTTTAAATATGGCGGGTTTGTACGAGTATTTCAGAAACTGCTGATCTGAGGCGATTTTTCCACTCAACCATCTCTATAGTTTACAGAGAGTGGTCTGAATAAGGGATAATGTTTGCACTGAGAGAAAGGCAACAGTTACTCAAATAAGCACAACAAAGTATGCAAAAGAGCATCTCTGAAGATACAATATGTCAAATCTTGAAGCAGGTGGGCTAGAGCAGCAGAAGGTCACACCACAAAGCCACAGTATATCTGAGATATATTGCTGACAATTCTTTATTACTAGTGTACACATCAACTGATGACTGCTTCAAGTAGGGTAACATCCCATGTCAGAAAGCTCAAATCATCTCAAAGTGGTTTCTTGGGCAGGCCTCACTGTACCTCCACAGTCACCATCATGGGATGCTGTCATACCAGTCTATCTGCCAATAAATCTCTGAGGAATGTTTCCAGTACTTTGCTGAAACTCTGCTAAAAAGAATTAAGGCAGTTCTGAGGAGAAAAGAGGGTCCAAACCAGTAAAAGGAAAGTGTACCTAATAAAGTGACTAGTAAGTGTAAATCGATATAGTCCAAAAATACAAACTCCCTATCAGGAATACACATTTAGATAATAATTAAGGTAAAACTATAATGTGTTAGAGAGTAGGAAACATTTTGTGGGGTTATTTTAGAAAAATATTAAATTTTTCTAAAATAACCCCCAAAATGTTTCCTACTACAGCCCCTTTTTTGTGATCATTCATCAGTTAAAATATAAAGTAATGAGCGTCATATTTCTAAGATTCATAGAGTAAAATTGCCAGCTGACATCAATTAAGAGACGTATCTTTTATAAAACCCTTGCTCATATTTGCCTGGCTTAAAAGATCAAGAGGAAGCAGCGTCTACAGCAGCCTTTCAATCTCCTGAAAAGCGGTACTTTTCCCTGCTTGGCAGCTCCTTCATCCTCCTTCCCATCCTCCCCTGCAGGTGTCCAATGCTACCGGAGCCATGTCGATTACTCTCGTGGCAGCAGAGAACCCTTTCGCTCAGAGCACCCTGGAGTCTGGTGACTGCTTTATCCTGGACCACGGCTCTGATGGAAAGATCTTTCTCTGGAAAGGTCAGTGCAGGGTGGTGCAGCGGACTCAAGAAATGGCTCTTGGCTGAGCTGCTTTTTTCCACTCTTGCAGACAACACAGCTGTCTCATGTCGTTCTTAGCAAAAGTGCAAATACATGCATTTCACAAAAGTTAAACTATTTACCTTCTCGTTACCAACTCTTTTCAACTTTCAGAACTCTTTTGTAATATTTATAGTAGTGCGGAAGTCAATGCACCAAATGACCTTTCTCACCCAGGTTTAGAAATAATTTCTGGCCTCCTTTTTTGATTTTCAGTAACATTTCTCCATTTAGTTCTCCAGTATTTAATGTCTTTTCTCTTCAGGCAAAGACGCCAACATGGAAGAGCGGAAAGCAGCGATGAAGGCAGCAGACGAATTCATCAAGAAGATGGGTTACCCCAAACACACGCAGGTCCAGATCCTGCCTGAGATGGGCGAGACGCCGCTCTTCAAGCAGTTCTTCAAAGACTGGCGTGATAAAGATGAGACTGTGGGCCTGGGCGTGGCCTACATCGCTAACAGCATCGCAAAGATTGAGAAGGTGCCTTTCGATGCCGCCACCCTACATGAATCCTCCGCCATGGCCGCCCAGCATGGCATGGTGGACGATGGCAGCGGAGAGAAACAGGTGGGGGTTTGTCATTCAGCTTGTGATTATGTGTCAGATTTGCTTTCAGTGCTGCCTGTGTGTGTCATTACTTTCCATTCCAGTAGGGGGAGCAGGTGCACCTTGAAATCTACAGCCTACTAAATGTGATTTTTTTAATTTTATGTTTTCCATGTTATTCTTTTCCCCCCTCTTAGATCTGGCGTATAGAGGGATCTGACAAAGTCCCAGTGGATCCATCCACTTATGGACAGTTCTATGGAGGAGACAGCTACATCATCCTTTACAACTACTCTCATGGAGGGCGCCAGGGACACATCATCTACATGTGGTGAGACATAAATTTGTCAAGACTGTGGAACCATAATTAGAGTCTGTATCGTGAAGTTACCTGTCATCAGACTATAGCACTAAAATATAAGCAGCCGGCGTGGAGCTGGATTATTATTTTTTTTAGATAATTAGCAGGGTCTGATCAGATTTACTGATTCATAAGCAAACATTGAGGCTGAGGAGTCAGAAATAAATTTGTAGGTACATTACGTTTGTAAAGCACAAAGGGATTTCACATAGAAATTTATACATTATGAAGTTGTTATTTTGCACTCATCGTATCCCCCTTTCAGAGCTAGTTCAGTCACTGGAGCTTAAACTTGTTGCCACAAATTTAAGTATCAGTCATTCAATACTATAAAAAGGGGGATATATTTTCTTTTTGGTAGCACTGAATTTAATGTAATAGTCACTGGAAATAAACAAATCATAATTCAGTTTTGCACTTTTGTTTCACTGTGAAAAGTACGCGGAGGAAAGATTGAGAAGGTGTGAAGTTCAGAAAGTTCAGCGAGAGACACAAAGATGATATATATTAGATTAATCACAGTCATAAATCTTAGTGGTTGGGCTGTAAGCATATGCTGTGTCCAAGTCAGTTCCTCTTGTTATGTTTGAATGCTGATAAACGCATCTTGTTTTCCAGGCAGGGAGCGGACTCCAGTCAGGATGAAATTGGGGCTTCTGCGATCCTCGGCGCACAGCTGGATGAAGAACTCGGCGGCGGTCCTGTGCAGGTACAACATATTGTTCTTTTAGCGTGCTTCTGTTTTTTTTTCCATATGCTTATATATTATTTGATCTTCCCTGTCATCAACGACTCTGCTCACGTCTGGCTTCCTTAGCACGTCCTGTCTGACTTTTACATCCTTTCACTGTGTTCCCTCTTCCTCATGGTTTCCGTGCTGCTGCTCATTTCCTCACTTGCTTGGTTTCTGGCCTTTTCTATCTCCTCAGGTTGTTGGTGCTCCTATAACCACTCAGGTATTTTTCCTTCATTCCTTCCCTGCTCCTCATCTTCACTAAGGGACTCATGTGTTTCGTGTCCAGAGCCACAGCAAAAATAGAAACAACAAGGACATATTCTCTCGATTCTCCCATTCTTTATAATTACTGGAGGATATTGTGTTATTCATTTTTGAGAAGTCCTTTCAGGTTTAGTGACTGTAATAATGAGCTAAAGTGAATTTATAATGAAAACGACTCGTTGAAACACAAACAGGACATTCCACTGTGGAGTTTCATGGGAGGCTCCCTCCTTCTCTGTCGCCAGCTCGGTCTGCTAGCATAAATAAGCCACACTACTTTTGTCCTTTGTCCTGAACTGATGTCACACCAACATTATGATGCCTTAGCCTGTCTGTGAGGCCTAAATATTCATGAGTGGCTCTGAACTCATACGAGTCTTTGGTCATTCACTGCTCACTCGCGTGTGCATGTACGGCCTTCTTATTGTCCGTGTGTTGTGGCACGACTCTGTATGTGTTTGAATTTGTGTGTAGGAATCAGCAGCATTCCCATTTATTTGTCTTCATGTTCCTGATTCCTCATCTTACAATTACCAAACACTTTTTGCATTTGCTCATCTGTCAAACTAAACTGAATCACAGGCTGTACTTAAGGATGAGCATAGCAAGTGTGATGTCACCTGTTGGTCAAGTTCTGGCTTGAAGCCAGAGTTTGAGCTTTTCTTTCACCTCTGACTCATTTGAGAAATCGCTCTCATTGCAGGGACTTGTCAATCACGAGATGCATATGCTACATTAATTTAGATAATGAGCATTATGTTATGTTAAGTAAGACTTACTACGCTGTCCAAAACCTTGTCAGGAAAGTTTCTACTCAGGTCATAGCAAAGTCCCAGTGGATCCAAATTGAGGAGCAGTGCTGGTTTCTCATAGATTTTAGAGGCTTTTTTCACTAAGAGAAGTTGCCCCCTTCTGACCATTAAATAGAATGCATTTATAAGGATTAAGGAATTTTCACACTTGTATATACAGTCTATGAACTCAACTTTAATCTATCAGCAACTGCAGCAAGCCAAAAGCATCAAATGTCAAATATTTGAAGGAACAGCAGAACATAAAAAAGCATGTTGGCTTTCTATGTTAAACTTCATGTAATACAAATAGTTTCTCCCTGTAAACTCATCAGTAAATATTTATCTCTGCTCTGTTTGCCCCAGCAAGCTCAGGATTAGTGTAATGTGCAGTGCTTACTGAATTAGAGGAACCACTGACTGCAACACCTCACAGTTATGACTGTTTATTACAAAAAACCGCAGACTGTTTTGGACATACCTTATCTTCACCATGGTTACTAATATCACAGATCTCACTCTCACCTCAGGGTATGGCATGATTTGGCTCTGTGCTGCCATCTTGCGTCAGTGGTGGGAACTGCTGCAGACTTTTTTTCCACACCTTGTTGATGCATATTTCACAGGACACAATTAGGGAGGATGTGTCTGCAGTGATTTGGTAGCACCACTTGTAACATCAAAATGCATGAGGTATTTTTCGATATGAATTGCTGTGACAACAACTTCATTAGATGCAGAGATTTAAATTCGGTATTTGTGTATCAGGTGAGGGTGGTGCAGGGGAAAGAGCCGGCCCATTTGATGAGTCTGTTTGGAGGAAAGCCCATGATTGTGTACAAGGGAGGAACGTCCAGAGAAGGAGGTCAGTCCGCTCCAGCTGAGACTCGACTCTTCCAGGTGCGCTCCAACTCTGCAGGACACACACGAGCTGTGGAGGTAAGAGGAAACATCTCAATCATTACCTGAATTTAATCATTCCTCGATTATTTTATTTTTTTCTTCTCTCTTTTGCAAAACAGTTTCTAACAGATTTCTGAAATATTTGTTTTCTAATCTAATAAATGTGTTAAGCGCTGTCCATTAACAATGAAGTAACAATTAGAGGTTTTAAAGGAAAGCAGAAGCACTTGATACTTGAAGTTTTTTTTTAAGTATTCAGTAAATGGTTTAAGGGTATTTAAGAGGAAAAGGGAAAAAATGCATAGTAAGAATGGAAAACACCGATGTCCTTTCCTTTAAAATATCCTCTCGAATTGTTGTTAGAGGGCATAAAATGTCAAATAAAGCATTATGCTAGCATGAATATTGGTAAAAATGAAAACCACCAACACTTAAGAAGGTCAACATACAACAGCTCCTCATGATAACTTGCAATATCTCTGTTTCTATGCAGCTTGACACGCAGGCATCAAACCTAAACTCCAATGATGCTTTTATTCTGGTGACCCCCGGCAACTCCTTCCTGTGGGTGGGAGTGGGTGCCAGCGACACAGAGAAGCAGGGAGCTCAGCAGCTGTGTGACATCCTGGGCGTGTCTGTCTCAGAGCTGTCCGAGGGAGGAGAGAGCGGTGAGGAAACAGGATAAACACAGTTACCTCCACTATCATTTTCTCTCCTTTATTTAATTTTTTTGCTGCATTTAAGTCAAGCTGAAACCAACAGCTGTTAACATACTCAGAACTGTATCTGTGTCAGCTACAAAGTGTGGTCTGGCTGTTAAAATAGCGCTTTAATGCGAGGCTAAATAGCTCCCTTTTTGTATTTCGGCTAAGCGCTTATGTTCATCCATATTGAAACAAAGCAGACTTGATTGCATCACCCCTTCTGATGTTGTCAGAAGTCTTGCTATTTGCTTTCCAAGCTCAAGAAGAAGAAACTCCCTGCTAACAGTTTCACATATAAAAACACCTCAGGCTACAACATAACAGATTCAATTTTTCATAAACACCCTGCTTTTGAGGACTGGCCTCGGCTGGGGCCTCGCAAAAGACAAACGAGAAATTCACCGTTTTATTTCTGATGGTTGAAAAGATTTTCTATTCAAAATTGATGCTGTACGGTGCAGGTACCTGCTGTTTCACAGATGCTGGTTGCAAATTTACATTTACACTTTGTTTTATTTTGCTTTATTTTACCCTTAAAGGTGCTCTAACAATAATTTTGTATATTAAAAATTGATTAAATAGCTGTATAGCTGGAAGGGCAAGAATAATTGTAACAAAAACTACACAATATTGCAAACACCTCAGCAGGTCCATTAAGCTTTTAGCTCCTGGTTTGTTTCATTCTTTATATATGTTTACAGGTATTTTTTTTTTTGGTCTATGGCAGGTGATGTAACAGCACTGACATTTTCAGTGCTCTTATCTTTCCTGTAAACCACTGCTCACTTGACGAAAACCACCAGTTTCCACATGGGCAAAATAAAATGAATAAATAGCAAAGTAAGGTTGCCCAACTAAAGTCTATGTGTGGGGAAACACTGCAATTGCACTTACCAGACACTTTATTAGGTACACCTATTCAACTGGTTGTTAATGCAGATATTTAATCAACCAATCACACGACAGCAACTCAGTGCATATAGGCACGAAAGCATGGTCAAGATGACGTGTTGGAATTTGAAGCGAGAGCCAGGATCGGGGAGAAATGGGATTTAAGTGTCAGACTGGCTGACCTGAAATTTTCAGAACACATTTTCCCACATGCACATCTCTTATCCCACTGCCTCCCAGTGCAAATAGAGGAATTCGTCCGGCTTCAGTGTGATGACAGTGAAATCACTGGAACATCTGTCCACTAACAGATACTTCTAGCAGTTACCTCAGTTAAAAATAGTGATAACCTGATAATGTAAACCAAACATTTTGTTTTCTTCCCCATTAGACAGAACCAGGCTTACTTCCAGGTTTTATGCTAAACTAAAAACCTGATTTGGCTTTGTACCAACAAAAAAGGAACAGAGTTACCCAAATGTCAAACTATTGCTTTGCCCTCTTACAAATTCTGATGGTTGTAATAGCTTGAAGTGTTTCTGTCGTTTTACAGATCAGTTCTGGGAGGCTCTGGGTGGAAAGACGGAGTATCGCACCTCCACTAGACTCAAGGACAAGATGGATGCTCATCCACCCCGTCTCTTTGCTTGTTCCAATAAGACTGGAAACTTTATAGTACGTTTTCTTCTCCTGCTGGATTGGTTTTGTCCTATTCTGACTCGAGTTTTCAAGTCTTTGGTATTGCACGAGCATGTGCAGGATGTCAAGAATATTTCAAAGTACCTGCTGAAAACAGTGCACTGTGTCTTTATTTGTCGTTACGTGTACATAAAAATAAAGCCCCCTTAAATCCGTCTTCTTCTTCTCAGATTGAGGAGGTACCAGGTGAGATGACCCAAGAAGACCTTGCCACTGATGATGTCATGATCTTGGACACCTGGGAGCAGGTAAAAAACAAGCTGACTGCCTTTGCTGTACTATATGCATTCAGAGCAGAATCAGTGCCCACAAAAAGAATAAACTCCACAATAAACCTTTATTTATTTATTTATTTTTTTTATTCTTAGGTGTTTGTCTGGATTGGAAATGAGGCCCAAGAGGAGGAGAAGACTGAAGCTATGGCATCTGGTGAGCAAATATGAGGAGAAAGAACAATGCCATGTGGAATAGGAGACGAGAAATACAGCTGGGACAATCCCCTGGCATTGCAAATTATCTAACACAACATCAATCATTAGATAAAAAAAATTAAAACTTAATCAAAAAACAGAATGTATTTATTTAAAAAACATCATAATTACTGATACATGCATTAACAGCAAAGTGCTCCATAACTAGAGCAGCAGTGTCACCAAGAGTCAAAGCATAAAGCATCTTCTGCCACCCTTTTAATCCTTGTACTAATTCAAACTCGTCTTCCTCAGCGGTCCGTTACATCGAGACAGATCCGGCCAAGAGAGACCCGAGGACGCCCATTGTCAAAATCAAGCAGGGCTTCGAGCCGCCCACGTTCACTGGCTGGTTCCTGGGCTGGGACTACGACTACTGGACCACCGACCCTCTGGAGCGCGCTATGGCTGAACTGAACATCTGAACATTCCCTTGTTCCCACCTCTCTGCCCCGACCTGTCACCATGTGGCAAGATCTTTTTTCTTTAAGCTACACGTGCCCTTTTCTTCTTTTTTTAACAAATCACTGTTTTTTTTTTTCACTTTGTCTCAAATGCTACTGTTGTGCCTTGAAACCAGTGAAATCATCCAGTACAAATAGAACTTCAACAGATACACAGGCTTTCCTTTAGGATTTGCACTACATATAGCCTCAAACTACGACTCTCATTCAAGGCGATTTTCCCATGTTTGACAATAAAAACCTGTTTACTAGCAAAATATAACAAACATAAAAGAAGACAGTTTAAAGTTTGGTTTTCCTGCAATATTACAAAAGCTACTGCCAAGAAAACAGCTTATAAAAAGCAATACAACCAATGCCTTAGAATGATTTCCTTGAGCTTACAGTAAGCTTGTTTTTTAAAGGGTACTGTCTTTATTGATGTTTTTGTACCTTTAGATGTTATATTTATTTTAAAATAACGCCACAGATTCTCACCCAGGAAGCTTGTGTTCTGCTGCGGTGTCTTTTAGTGGAAAACCACTGCTTTGCTTCTTTATTAGCTCCACTTTCTGTGGCAATTTCTAAGGTTTCCTGTAATCAATTCAATAAACCAAATTAAAATATACCAGCTGTTTTCTGCCTCTGCTTTTACAAACACTTAACTTCTCACACTGACCTGAAAGAAATTAAATCAACACAAACATGCTTTCAGATTTATTTAGTCATATACACTTAACTCAAAATAAAATCATATCAAATCATACTGCACAAAAGAATGTGTGCTACAAACAACAACAAAGCAAACGCAGGCATTAATCCTGAACGAAACTTCAAAAAGTTATTCATGTGTCTGAGTTTTTTTTTTACAGAAACAAATTCATTTAAATTACAATGAAAACTGGTAAACTGGACAACAATCAATCAAACAGTCTTTAGAGAACACAGCAGCACAGTGTTGTCCACTGGTTGTGTTTCCATATGTATCAAAATTCCCTAAATGTCACTATTGTTACCACAACAGAAACCAAAACTACACGACTTACTAAAGTAAAATCGAACAACCTTTCCCTTTCCTAACAAAGAAATCCTCTGTGTGGCAACAGCAGAACAATAAACTTCATGTGGCTGTAGGCATAAATCACTTCTTGGTCAAACAGTCCAAACACTTATGTTAAAAGTAGGAAAGCAGAACAACAGATTAAAACAGAACTAAAACGTGTCATTTTCACAATATATAAATTCAAACATGTTCAAATATTTACACGCTGAAAGAAAGAATATGATAAATTATAACTCATTTTTCAGCTTCCTGATACTTGGACACTTTCTGAAGCTTTAAATGAACAAACTTGCAAATAAATAAATAAATGAACAACTTAAAACAAAAACTAAAGAAAACTCAATTAAATAAATAAAACTTCAAGTTAAAGGTTATGCTAAGGCTAAAAACTCATACTATATATTATTATATATATATTATATAATATATTGAATCAGTGGTCATTTATTGGCAGACACACCAAGATGACTGCGGGGCATTGCCACTGCTGGCTCAAGCTACCCGCTCAGCTGCCAGAGCACCTGAGGCAAAGCAAATATTCAACTCCAGCTCTGATAAACACAGAATATGCTAAATTTCACAGGTTTGTAATAAAGGGTAAATTCTCAAAGAAGGCCTGTGGGCTAGAAGATGGTACCCTAGATTGTGTCACTTTTTTTCTTTGATTATAAAGTTGGAAAAAAATAAAAAGAAGTTATAAATTAAACCTATGTGAAAATAAGCTGGCTGCTGTCAGATGTAATGACGGTGAGGCAATGAAGTTGATTACACATGTATATGCGCTCAGTGATGCATGCTGGGAGTATGTGCATTTCTTTTCTTTTTTTTAGACACTTTCTCATGTATTGACGAATTTCGGCAAAATCTCCAGTGGAAGAGCCAAAATGATGGTGGAGTTCTTCTCTTCAGCGATGGTGCTCAGGGTCTGAAGGTAGCGCAGCTGCAGGGCTGACGGAGACTCTGCAATCACCAGGGACGCCTCCTTCAACGCCCGCGATGCGCTCATCTCCCCCTCTGCTGCGATCACCTTAAGAGGAGAAACAGGAGGGAAGAAAATGAAAAGAGCGCCTTGATCTCACAGCCCAGTGGAAGAAGCCTCTACACCCACAGTTACGACTATTCTTATTACAAAATCTTGCAGAATTCCTTTTTTCTGGGTTGCGATAGATTTATTGTTTTATTTGTAAATCTCCTTTAAACCAATTTTTTAAATCTCCAATAACCTATTGTTTAAAAGGATTAGACCAGTATGTAACCTTACAAACTACATAAATCTCCCAATGTTACTTTTTTCTCCTTTTTATGAAATTGAAGTGTAGAAAAATAACAACAATCGATAAATGCAAAAGAAGGAAACAGGAAACTGGAAGGCAAAAAGCTGAGTGCTATTTGAATACTTTCAAAATAGGTCAGTGTTTCCCACACATTAGTAAATGAATGGCCAGACAATCCACTTGATCTTATTTTGAAATTCAGTTGCTGCTAATTTGCAGCATTTCATCTCTCAGATGGTCCTTGAAGACATTTCCCTTAAAAGACTTGTGTTTAGACAGTGATATGGAGATGTAGAACCGCCTTACCTTGGCTCGGGCCTCACGGGTGGCCTCAGCCTCAGATGCCATGGCTCTCAGCAGCTGAGGGGGCAGTTTCACATCTTTGATCTCCACCCGCTCCACTTCGATTCCCCAGTCATCTGTGGCATTGTCCAGAGTGACCTGAGGAGACAGCCATGCAATATACCGTTTGTAGTACCACATCTGTAAAAATAGAACATATGTTTAAAAACCCCTCAACAACAATAGATTTTATCGCAAAGTTTTTAAATGAATGAGAAGGATGTCCTTCATCTTTCAAAGTTTTACATTTTTCAGAACTGTCCAGCAGATGGAGCTGACAGTGGTGACACGTTTTTCTCACAAAGCAGAGAAACAGACACACATTTTACATCTACACACTGACACACACTGCATGTCTATTTTTACATTTTATGAGCAAAAGAATTCATGAAAAAGTGTCTATTGGTCATCGTTGATCATACTATGATTATACAACTCTTCTGAGAGTGGAAGCTGTTACTGCTACAAAGATTTACCAGTGGGAATTTTTGCCCATTCATCCAGAAGAGCATTTGTAAGGTCAGACACCAGTGTTAGACAAAGGGGCCTGGCTCACAAACTCCATTCTAGTTCATCCCAGTGGTAATCAGTGGACTTTCAGTCAGCTTCTTCAACACAAAATTCATCCAACCATGCCTTTGTGGACCTTGCTTTGTATACTAGGGCACAGTATGTAACAAAAAAGGTCTTTCCCCAGGCTATTCCTACAAAGTTGGAAGCACAGAATTGTCCAAAATGTCTTGTTAAGCTGAAGCAGTGAGATTTCCCTTAAGTGGAAGTAAGAGGCGCAGGCCAAACCCAGCTAAACAATCCAACGGCATTGCTGAATTCAGCGAGTAAGAGGTGTGGTCACAGACATTTGTCCACTTCCTGAAGTACCTCCTGATCACTGTCTCTGTGACTCTGAATTAGAAATAAATATTTAATCATTTACAGCAGCTCAGCATAAACTGGAAGAAAAAGTTTAATGGAAAAAATAAATAATTAAATTCTAAAACAAACTAAAAGCTGGACTCGTCATAGAAACATGGGATTAGCTAAGCTTCTCTCAGTTTACAGCAGTTTGTTAGTTTAACAGTAACACACAGTTCGGGTGACAGCTGCATTATGCACCTGGTAAACAAGGCTCAGAGCAAGATGGCATCTCAAAATGCCTTAACAATGAGCCAATAGAGACAGAAGGACTTCACAGAGATGAGGGAATACCTTTTGGATATACCACATATAACAAATGTGTAAGGTCATACCCTTGGACACACCCTTAGAGTGACAGCTCAAAGGCTTATTGGACAATGTAAACGATGTAAAAAAAAAGAAGTAAATTTTGGAAGTATATAATTATTTCTTGCATGTTTTGGGGTCACAGTTACAGCTTACCTGCATAAAATGTGCAATGTCTTCACGGTCAGACAGAATCTCTGCCAGGTTCTTGTTACTCAGGACATTCCTCAGGGTGGTTTGGGCCAAAAGCTGCGTAGCAGCATCTGCATTACTGACGTTAGCCACGGCCAGAGTTGGATTCTGGACCCGGTAGTAGACCAGGCCATCAACACACACTGCCACAGAGTCTCTGGTCAAAACCTGAGAGAAGAACAGTGTTTACACAATACTGTGTAATAAGCTAAAAAACTACAAATAAAATAACTACGCACAGTTATTATTACATGAGCTGAATTCCCGTGAAAGTGATCTGCTTAATGTAACTGGAAGGGTGCATGTCGTACCTCTTGTGGTGGGATGTTAAAGGTGACGGTGCGCATGTCCACATTAATAAAACTGTCAGTGCACGGCAAGACGAAGAACAAGCCTGTGGAATCACAAGAATGCAAATAGTTTCAACAAAGACTAACGCTACAGTAAACACAATAATGAGGAAGCTTCCTCACAAATGTTTGAAAAGACCAGGATGAATGAGATCCTGGCAGGAGGCCAAGTCAAGCTCTCGCTTTATGAGACTGCAGCTGTACTGACAGCAAGGCAAAGCCGTGGATATTTGCAGCTTTCATTAGCCTGTTTCAAGTCACTATGATTGAATTAGTGCATCAAACAATACTAGTGAAATAGACATGTGCTAGGTGTGCAATCATTTAGCAAACATTAACACCACACCGGATAGAGAGTGGTTGGATGCCATTCCTGTCAAGATATTGTAAATTTAAATGGTGAGATCACAGACATCTGTTCAGGAGGGGCAATAATGATAACAACAGTCTCCCCGTGCCACTTCCACCATGAAATCTGAAGCACTCTCAGTCAGACAAGTAAAAAGGTCCCAGTTGGTCTAATACAGTCTGAAAAACATCTTGTGATGCACATAAGCATGTTTATCGATAAAAATCTCAGTTTCAGGCAGAATGAAAGATTTTACAGTAAACTTTCTTTGTGAGCCCGTAGATAGAGAAGCCAAGAGTTGCAGGTTGCAGGTGCTATTATTAACCCCATGCTGTCATAAACTCAAGCCCAGGGCTCTCTGAGGAGCCACGTTTCAGCATTTTGAGAGGACACTGCTTGGTTTTTAGATCTAGTACAACAAGAAATCAAAGATAAAGAGACAGTGAGTTGTGAGGTGTATGCAAATTGTACCTCGTGGGAGTCTGTATTTTTTACTTCTATGCTTCTAGCAAATCTGCTGCCATTCAAAACACAAGTTACATAACTGATCGCATGGATAAGGCATTCAGAAAAATATGCTGTAGCGCTTGAACAGCTCTGTGGGTGCAGGTTCCCTCGGGCCCCTGTGTGAGGCCTGAGTGAACCTGCACCCATGCCCACTTTGTCTTTGGTCTTGTTGCTATAAAGCCTACCAAAAAAATCACATTTAAATTTTTAGCAATGACATGCCTTGTGTCATTCTGCCCAACAGCAGGAAGAAAACGCTCTTGTAAACACAACACAACAGGACCCACTGCCCCCATGCTTCTCTTTGATTCTTCCTATGGTTTTTTTTCATGGTTTTAACAACACAAATATTGGACTGTCAATCAGTGTCTCAAAAACTACACTATGGACTGTCACAAAATAGTAAGTAACACACATTACGCGCGCCCGCCCCCCCCAAAAAAATGTGAAATCCTCAGGATTTACTGGAGGAATTGGCACTACATTTGGTTACCAGATGATGCATGGTAATGTTTCTGTGATCCCCCAAAATGAAGTTGGCTTTTGCGACTTTGAGTCGAGTTGTTTAAAAAAACATTAAGTGGATTTCCATGAAATTTGGTACACGCATTAATATGCCCCGAGAATCAACAGCAATTGCTTCTGTGATTTCATGACTCTTTTTGTCATCTGGTGCCATCATCAGGGTGCATAATTTGCCCAATACTTTGCTATATGAACAAAACGGATCATATCTCTAATCAGTACTTTCTTCACGCCGGCATTTTAACAACCACACTGTAATGACACTTGGATATACATTATGTAACTTTTTGCGCTCCCTTGCAGACTGATAGAATTAGAGGTTTTTGTAGTAAAGTAACCCCAACCAAACAACTGGCGTGCTCTACAAAACAAAGGGTGAAAAAAAATGTAACTCAACAATACACATCATATATGAAAAATTTATGTTTCGATCAATCAGTCCAGTGACTGTGGTGAGCTGTGTGACGATGGGTAAGTTTCCTACACTGTTTGTCTGAATTTAATGCAAGAAAAAAAACCCTCCAATTTAAAGCTCAGCTGATAAAGGTTTAATTGAAAACTATCTAGTGGAATGCGGGGGCAAAAAATCGAAACTAAATATGCCACTTTCCTAGCCCTGTATACTTTATCACAGTGCATTTCCTCCTTGAGTTTCTGGGTTGCCATAGCAACTGATGTCATTAAGTCTGCCAATAAAAGCAGTAATCAATATTAAATTTATTGACTGCATCTAAAATAACGGACAATCTAAATCGCTGGTAACAGGACACTGACCAGTGCTTGTTCTCCTCCCGCCCCTTTGAAGCAGCTCTGTATTAGCTACAAGTGAGCCACTGAAACACTTAAACAAATGTCCAACAACTGACATTTGCAAAGAAATGTCAGGACATTTGAATGATGATCCATGCAACCACAGCTGAGCATGAAAATTATTATATTATCTATGAGTTAAAGACTACTAACATTTCAATAAAGGAACTGTATATTTAGATGACTATTTAAAAAAAAAACACGATGGTGTAATAAAAAGAGAAAAAGAAATAAAACATGACTTCTTACCTGGTCCTTTGGCTCCTCCTGACGAAAGGCGCCCCAGGCGAAAAATAATAGCTCGCTGGTACTCCTTCACAATCTGTATACAGAGAAAAACAACCCCAAGGTCATATATAATATGTAAGTAAGTATGAGTAATTTCTTTTTCTTGCAGCTAGATATGGAGGTATTCTTATGCATGCTACTTTTAAAAAGAAATGAGTTTTCCTGTAAAGTAAAGATGCATTTTATCTGGGTGAATGGTAAACAACCATGCGTCACCAGCTTTTAAAAGGTGTTTCTAAAATAAAACAAATAGCACTGTAATTTAAGTAGCTGACCACAATACACATCCATATGGAGATGGGCAGAGTAATCAGCAGGAAAATGAGGGAGAGCCCAACCAGAATCCTGCCACAAAAGCCAATGTCAGTGTTTGGGTTCTCCAAAGCTGGGGAAAGAAGACAGACAGCATGATTTCAACTGGTTTGTACCAACTATGAGAATATATTAATGCACAGTGAATCTTGTATATTTGGACATATCTGCATGTATATTCTTCTAGATGCTAAGAAATTATATTTTAGATTTTATTTTTATTTTATTTTTTATTTATTTTATTTTTCAAAGGTAAAATGGAAGGGAAAAATCCAAATCTATTTGGCCCTATGTGAAAAAGTAATTGCCCCCTTTCAGCTAAGTTCAAATAGTTGAATCAAGAAATCCCTTAAATAGAACCTGTCTGACAAAGCAGGTAAGCTAAAAGATCTAAAAAAAAAACAATGCAACATGCCACAATCTAAAGAAACAAAGTGATTGACATCTATCACTCTGGAAAGTGCTCCATTTCTAAAGCTTTGGTACTCCAGCAAACCATTGTGAAAGACGCTATCAATGAATGGAGAGAACTTGTAATGTTAATAAATCTTCCCAGGAAGAGGCTGCCTACCAAATTTACTGGAAGAGCACATCAACGATTCATCTACGAGGTCACAACAGAATATAAAACAACATCTAACGAACAGTGTTCATGAATCAACAATAAGAAGGATATCAGCAAAACTAGGATCCATGAAAGAGTGCCAAGGAAAAAACACAATGCTGAACAAAAAGGCTTTTTTTGTGTGAAACACATGTGGCCAGTCATCCAAACACCTGACTGCAGTTCTTGATTCTAAGAGTGGCACAATCAGTTACTAGGTTTAGGTGGCAATTCCTTTTTCACATAGGACAGGTAGGGTTTGGATGGCTTTTCCCCCTTAATACATAAATGGAAAGTGCATTTTGCGTTTGCTGTGGTTTTCTTTATCTAATATGAAAATTTGTTGATGACCTGAAACATGTAAGTGTGCTATGCAAAACGCAAACAAATTAAGAAATCAGCTCTCTACTTCTGTCAATCCATTCAACAGACAAAATTAGAAGTCAGAATGCCATGAACGGCTTATACTTAACTTACAATAGTTTTTTTTTTTTTTTACAGTAATTAACATGTATGTTACGTGGTTTAATACTGTTTCTTGAACGCTACTGTCTTGTAAAACATTACTGGACGGTTAAGGTGTGAGTGGAACTTATTAACGGCTTATTAACGGTCATAGCTAGCTAGCTCGTTTTTTAAGTAATGATCACTAAAAAAAATATGTACTTTTACCAACATTTAATTAGAAATTTCATGCTAATCTAAAAGTAAAACTTTCAGCTAAGTGCCGACTTAAAGAAAAAGCCAAATAACTCGGCTGGGCCAAAGTTCACTGACTTTATGAAGCCATCTCTGTCTAGCTATCAGTAAGGCGTAGAAAATTAAGCAGCCGTTACCTAACTGCCGTTCGCGACTTCGGGCTCGTTTCATTTCAGCATCTTCGTTGTCGTCAGCCATAGTCCCGGCCAAATAAGAAATAACTAACAGTGACAGTAGGAAATGATAGCGATATATTTATTCGCTATGGGCGACAGCCAGTTAGTGCGAGGTGACGTTTACCCAAGTTTTTACTTGCAGTAATCTGACGCAAGGGGGCGTGGCTGAGACCAGCTCCATTCCACGTCCTGGAAGACCCCATAACTGTAGAAAACATTGGAAAAACCACCCGAAGAAGAAGAGAACGAGGAAGTTTCATATTCAGTTCACTATTGTTCATGCTATACAAACGTCTGGAGTCACTTCTCATTTCTTAATGTTTTGCTAAGAAATGTTTAAATATATGCGGCAAAACAAACAGCGTATAAGGTGAACACAGTTTGTTCTAATTACCTTGAAAGTCAATATTTGGTGTGACCACAGTCATTCTTCACAGTCTGAACTTTCTCAGGAAAGCTTTCCAGTATTTTCTCTAAGTGGTCTTCAGGAATAGTTTTCCTAGTTTCTTGGACATTCAGAGCTCTCATTTGGATGTTGACTTCCTTTTTTAAAATTTTCTGTCAAGATGATGCCAGTAATGTTGAGTTCCGCGCTCTGGGGAGGCCAATCCATCATCGACTTCCATTGTGAGTTTCTTCTATCCAGGTATGTTTTCACTGCACTGACAATGTGTTTGGGACTGTCACACTGAAAAAAATGAAGGCATTGCATAGTGGATCAAAATCTAAGAGTACTTTTCTGCATTCAATACTATCAATTTTAACAAGGTCCCCAAACACCATAGGCTTTAAATGAATTACATCACAGGACCTCTTTGCGTTTTACAGATTGATGTAGACGCTCACTATTGCACCTCTTTCCTGACCTCTTTTGTACATGTCAACAATGATCTGAACCAAAAATTTCAAGTTTGGATCCATCACTCAATAAGACCTGCTAATATTTGGTCGAGTTCTTGTGCAATTTGGCATACCGATACAATCTTTTCCCTATCGCCCTTCTGTAAGACCTTCAGATTCTGTTTATCTGCTGTAAATAGTATTTTATGCCCGACACTTCTTCTTTTGTCTTCTACTGGTTTAATTTCAAAAGAAACATTTTAGAGAGTCTGAAAAAACATTGCTTAAAAATTAATAGGAATAAATAAGAAAAAAATTACAACAAATTATAGGTCCTTGGAAGCAAAATATAAAGATGTGAGGAGTGGCTCAAGACTTGTAAAACTAATTTGATTGATCTGTCCTGACTTTGTCATTCTTATCCCTACTGAAGTCTCATTAAAAGAAACAAAACATGTCAAGTCAAACTGAATGTGTTCAGTTCGATGGGGAGATATTTATACTAGATGTATAAGCATCGCCTCTGGTTTGAAACAAAAAAATTTCTCATATTCTAGACTTTCACACAGATCAAAGTATCCTGTGACCACTAAAATCTAATACTTAACTTTTGAATCCAAAGCATATTTGACCCAATATTTATACTGTATTTCCAATATTATACTGTTTGCTTACATTTTGAAGCCTAATATATAGCATTAATGATGTCACAAATATGTGCTTGACTTAAAAATGTGCATGTAGGTGTTGGCATCTGAAGCTGAGATGAGATGAGTTGAATATTTAAAAAAAAATGGCAGAACCTTTAAGTGAGACATTGAACTCAGTGCTTGGGGCTCACATTTTTTATTTAAGATGGTCTGGTACACCAATAGACCTTGACAGACAATTCAACTGCAAATGAGCTTAAAAACATTATGTAGTCTGCACCGCCTCATGAGGTTAAAGAAAGATCAGCAAGGTTGACTTTTTTATGACTTCCTCACATACAAAAAATGTAGTGGAAGTAACAGTCTACTCAGTGTGGCAGCTGGAGCCTATTTAAATTAACCTGCTATTTACAGGCTACTGTTGAGGGTTATGCTAACAACTGAAAGTAGCTTCCATTAATAACCCAGGCAATGAAATATTTTCAGTGAATTTATGCGACAGCAGTCAGAGATTTCATTCCACGTTGACATGATAGCGTCACACAGTTGCGGCAGATTTGTTGGCTGTGCATGTGAATCTCCTGTTCCATAAAATCCCAAAGATGCTCTATTGGGTTAAGATCTGCTATTTGACTGCAGTAGCTTTGTGTTCTGGGAACAACCATCAGAAAATGTGTACACTGTGGTTTGAAAGGAACTGACGTGGTCAACACCAATACTTAGGCAGGCTGTGGTGTCTAAATAATGCTCAATTGATAAAAAGTGGCCCAAAGTCTGCCACACCATTTAAACCACCAGCAGCCTGAATTGTTGATACAAGGCAGGATGGATCCATACTTGTATGCTGTTTACACCAAGTTCTGATCCAACCCCCCAACTGTTGCAGTAGAAATCGACAGTCATCAAACCAGGCAGTGTTTTTTCAATCTTCTAGTGTTTGGACCATTCTCTGTAAGCCCAAGGAGCAGTTATCAAGCAGCTAAACAGGTGTACCTGATAAAGGCACACCTGTTTAGCTATTTAGCTATTTAGAGTCCTCCACCTGACGTGGTTCAAGTGTTCCAGTGTTTTGGCATTGTTCTTTCATCAGTGGAGAACATTTCTGCCAAGGGCACATCTGTAAATACCTGATTACAGCTTCTCCAGTAAGCCTCCTCTCTGCTTGTTACTGTTGCCTCCAGAGGCATTTTAGAAAGTAAGACATGCTTCAAAATGACATGAGATTGATTTCCAGGTTAAAAAAAAAAGCAACCATAAAAACCTGTTGAATACTAAACATGAGAGTTGGTCAGTCTCTGTAGGCTGGGCAGACTACCTATGTACCAAAAGGCTATTGCAGGGGCCCAGGTTTGAGTCCTTTCCTGTAAGCTCTATTGTTATGTTATAATAATATTAAAAGGCAAAAATAAATCCTAAAAAAACCCAAAACACAAACAAATAAAAAAAGACTAGACTGCACAAGCCACCTACAAGCCAAATAATTGGAAAAGGTTTTATCCACAGAACACTTCTGATATAATCTGTGGCTGAAAGAATCATTATCTTTATGCAGTTAATCCTGAATTTGGCACTGAAGTTTGCTTACTTTATTTTATTATCTTTATATTCATTTTAACACTGCTACACCTACGAGTTCAATAATGAAATGTTGAAGGATGTGAATGCATCGAAACTGGGATTTTTTTCTTTTCTTTTGCTCTAAATCAGAATTAATAATTATCAAAGAAAACGGTATTTTGAGGAAAAATTAATAGGCCACGGTATTTTAAATCCCTTTACAGATCCCTACAGAACATGCACAAATGAAGATAAAGCCATCAGGATTAAATTTTACAGTCAGTAATGAAATACAAAATTGGAGCAGATTTAGAGCGTATAGACCATATGTAGACACCAGTTGACGAAGTGCTAGTGTGTTTTTTTTCTTTTGGATCAATCCTTATTTGTAAGCTCCTTCAGTATTAACACCAATCATTTTAGTGACGGAGCTGGTTGTTGAGTTCAGGTGGTGGCATGCACAGAAAACCCAGGCAAAGTGCAATTATCCTGGGGAAAACTAAGGGATGGTGGCTGTGCATGTTGCAGTGGTCTAGAGCTCCACCTCACCTAATCCTCTTTTAATTAGGGTGAGAGAAAATGTGGAACCCCTCCTGGATTAGTCACAGCACATTGACAAAGCACCAAGCTGGGACCAGTGTACAAGACTGGTGGCCAATGTGGCCAGTTAGGTACAGCTAAGACCCTCTCATGTGTGAAAAAATACCCCTCCATCTCCCCGAGGCTACCTGGGCTTCGGGCTTCCTGCAGCTGAAACCAAAGTGTCTTTGGTCTCTGGTGAACTGGGAGGATAAGTTACAGCATATGATTCGCTCATTTCCAATCCTTCCCCCATTTTCACTCTCACTTGATAGGCTATTCTATCTGCAGCCAGACTTGCTCCCTATTATCCACCCTTTTTGCTAATCCTACAGGGTACTTTGTCCTCCTCGTTATCTTTCCTCATCCCTAACTATCTCTCTTCATGCTCTATCTGCCCATTTCTCAGTCTCTCCTTTTCTTAGCCAATAATGGAGGTTCAGCCTCATGCCGATGGGGATTAAGGTGAACAAAAGAATCAATTAGGATCCAAATAGTCCACACAAGTACTTGAAGTGTCTAGATAGGGCTGACATTAGCTAGTTTGATGTATCACAGTACAAAGTAATGTGATCAATTATAAATTACAGAGAGCCACATCAGCATCCTGCAGACTTTATCCAAAATGAAAAGTAGCAGGTGTAAATACATGTTTTTTAAAACTTGTCTGGAAATGTTACATTTGATCCTAGTAGCACTTCTGTTTTCTTCAAATAAAAATAAACAAAAGTATAAGACAAAAGTATAAGACTAGAGACGTTTGGTAAGCGATTTAATAATTGACCACTAGGGGTCATTGAGGTGGTTCCTCATCCACTGTGTCACTATTAGCAGGCAGCCACACAGAGCAGTGAGTGAACTGTTATGACAAAAAATGTGTTGGATGTAGATGTGAATGGGCAGATATATGACTACAAAAACAGCTGGCAAGTTGTTACAATACAAACTGAGGCGTCAAACATAGGCTGGTGCAGCACAAACAGAAAAAAACTGAAAGCAGAGCATAGTTTGTCTGATGCACTGCACAGGAGAATTGCTATAGACCTCATTGTACAGAGGATCCTCTTATTGATATATGGACATTTATGTAGTTTATGCCAATATATCTCAGGAATAACACTGATAAGCAAATGAAAACGGCTTTGGATTAATAACATGACTAGACAGCAGTCATATTTTTCCATAAAGAATAATTTCACTGTCTGATCCAGTCAGAATAAAGTATTTCAACTTGTTTCCAGCTATTTATATACCCATTGGGGCATCAGTTGTTTTATGTTTGGATGCAACAGTGATAGACAGTTTCAACATCAACTCAGAATTGCCAGAAACGTCATGACTGAACATAAATACGTAAATAACGACTTTAATCAGTTGGAATGTTACGACCCCCTCTGCTAGGCGACAGGAGGGGATAAACATACACAAGCCCTCTCACAAAATCAGAGTAAATAAGGGGTTTTATTACAAACATTAAACTGAAAACCGACGGGGCTGTTCAACAGACCACCGAGGAAACAATTAATACACAAAGAAAAGAACAGGCAAGAGTAAAAGTTAAGGGTTAACTAAAGTGGGCCAGCAAATACAAGACTCTAATAAAACTAAGGTCAGCTGTATATCAGGTTACAAACATAGTTCAACTATTAGGCAGACGAGGAGGACACTGCATGTTCACATCAGAGAAGCAATTCCCCACAGTGTGAAGAATCTTCAGCCTTTTTATACTCCCAGGTGCAGACAATCAGCCAGTCAATTGGTCTCGGAGTGTCATGGGATCTCTAGGCAGCCAATCGTCCGCGAGGTCTGGCACACTGTGATCTGCATAAAAGAAGGCTGGCACAGGACTCCCAGCAGCCAGTCACCCACGAGTCCTAGCACACTTAGATTTGCATAAACACAAAAGGGTAGTCTCACTCTCTCCAAGGCCCAGGGCCGTAACATGGAATGAAATGAGGACCAGGCATTGAGCTGATAATTCACTCATAGAAAAATCCAGAAAATAAAATGGAACGCGCATTTTAAAAACTGATCAACAACCTTTGCGATACTGTGCACACTGAAATTTAAATATCTTATCCTGTGATGGACTAACCTGCCCCAAGCCCTGTGTCAGCAGGGTAGACTCGAGTTATATGTAGAAGCCAAAACAAAGAAAAATCTAAATCATGTGGTTCAAAAATAATTACTTACTATTCTTCATTTTTCTGACCTACTTTTAATTCTGTACTCCTCTAATATCACTATAATCCATACATCCACATATATTTTAGTTTTCCAACAAAAACAATCAGCACCTAATAACAATCAAATTGCCAAACAATATTAGATGGAGGTAATTAAATGCTTCAGCAACTGCTGAGCCACATTTTTCCTTATACTGTCTAAACTCATGACTGCTTCCTAAAGGTCACCTTGTTTCTTTTATCCAAAAGAAAGCAAAAACTGATGAAATGATGTGAAGCAACCTGGCAACATTCCCATTATAAGATTAAACCATGATGGAGTCATATATTCTTGTCATGACTTGGCAGGCCGCTTCATGTGTGATGAACATTTTTGACAATGAGTTTATACATCCGTTAAGAAAACTCTGACAAAGTATGATGTTTAATTTAGAAGCTTTTTTAATGCACTCTACATAAGCATCACACAGTCAGTGTTGGTGGGCTAAATGGGAACATAAAAGCAGAGATGGCTCAAGCCGAAGCAACGAGTAGCACACTGGACAAACTTCAGTGGACTTCAGCTCTTCCTGCCTTAGACCCGATAACACTGGGTGGCAGTGTGTACCTCTAAACAGGAAAGATTTCACCTCCTGCCTCCAGCAGAGGAGCTCAGTCTGTGAGAGGCACCGAGGTTTGACCACTCTGAAGCTTAACTGAGGCAAAAATATTCCACAAAAGATCTTACCACAGGGTCCGAGTCTCTATGAATTAGTTTTCCTCCCCTTCAAAGTACTGGTAAAAAAATAGAGATTTTTGTGACATATTATAATCGATATGCCATACTCAGGGCTGGGCAACACATAATCGATATACAAATATACTCCACTGTACTGTTTAATCAATCTTTTAATCTAAATAATATTAGAAATCTCAAAACGTCTGCATTTCAGACTTATTTACATACAATGTTTGTCTCATTTTATTTTTTCTTTTGTTTACTGGGAGCAGATTGGCATTAGTGGCAAACAAAAATGTTAACATTTTGTACAGACAGCACAGAAACTAATTTCCAATGCAGCTTAATCTCTCAAAGACTTGTAGTGAGCTCTTCCATATAAGCAGTGCATTATTCTCTGAGCCGGAGGGGATTTATCAAGTCTGCATGGAAGAGCAAGTAGGGTCAATTATAAAATCACACTATATGTTTTTTCCTCTTTTTTTGGGGGGGGGACGGGGGGAAGGGGTCTGTATATAGTTCCAAAGAATCAAATGCAATATGATAAAAAAGAAAAATCTATTTACTTTTGTATATGTAATACCAGATTATCCTGGAAAAGTCTGCAAATAAGCCTCGAACACACGAGTTTACTCCAAAAGTTGACAGCGAAGATGGAGGTCACAGAGGTCACGGTGAAGATAAGCTGAGAACTTGTAAATCCTGTCAATCTGTTTTCAAATTACTGCAGTAACAGCATGCGAGGTGTTGTTTCCGTGTATTATGGTAATGTAATAGTTGAGGCAGGCCTTGGTCTGCAGCTCCTGTTTGTTCGCAGGTACTGCGCTTGCTGCGTTTGGCATTCTGCTCCACTTCTCCCACTGAAATGAGTTCTCTCTCTCTCCCTCTAAACTTACAGAGGATGCGGCGCCCACACAGCTGTTCTCCCCTGAGCTGGCGTACATAAAACATAAAAGGCAAGCCTATATGAAAAATGCACAGAGCGCTGGAATATAATGTGCTTGATACCCTGCTGCTGTCGGGCAGGAGAGAGATAAAGAGAGAGGCCTGCCCTGGATAGATTCCTTTTCTGCAAAATTCGTTTGACTGCAGGCTTGGATGGATGCCTGTGCAAACATTTACTCACCACGCTCAATCCATGGATCACATTACAAAGATTGATTGTTCACTTGCCTCTCACCCTCCACTGTTTCATTGGACAATGTGAAATCAAATGGGATTTTTTATTATTTTTTTTGAAAGAGGAGTATCTGAGGGGTAGAGTTGTTATGCACAGAATAAGTGCTTCTCGGGGAGATGTGAAACGGGTGCGTGTGTTTTCAAGCAAATTCCTCCCATTGTTCTTGTGTATTCCAGATGAATTGAAATGCTGAGTGCCAGACAGTGAAAACAAATCAAAATGATTGTTCGAGTTGAAAGAGTGGCACATGGCACCTTGTTTCTCTTCCTCATGTCACCTTGTAAATTAGCTGAGCTGCCGTGTGAACTTGTATGGCAATTAATTTGTGACACGCAGGTGATTCGCTACCTACTGCTGCATGATTGCAAAGTTCACTAAAAGTGAAATTATAGACGGGGAACACTGGAATTGCACGCACACTCTTTGGAGAATTTGTAGTCCAATTAAAGCTCAGCGCACAAACACTGCATCGGTGTGGTCGTGCCAAACCATAATCATCATTTCAAGCTATTGCCAAATATTGACTCAGTTGTTTTTAGGGGCCTCTGGGTACTGTATCAAGAAGCCTAACTAAGAAAACAATTGTCCAGGAGGCAGGGAGCAAGGAGTGGAAACTCATAACGACATAATCTGAAAATGACTCTGGTCCCTCGGTGCGCTACAGAGAACCAGATCGAAACAGACATTACTCTCAGTTCAAGGTGACCCGCAGCTTTTACCCCAGTGTTTTCCAACCAACTACACCAGCCAAAGCGAATCAGACACATATAAGATGTGATTCAGTGCGGCACGCACACGTGCTGCCCTGGTGTTTTAATCAATAGAAAAGTGAAAGCAGGTAAAAATGAGCACAGACACGGCGGGAGATTCTTAGTGTTGCTGTGTCAAAACTGCTCGAGTGAAAGTAAACAGCCGAGAACAGGTGGTTTGACCCCAGAGATGAAAGGTCAGGACACAGGACACTGGTCTCTCTCCTCAACTAACCTGCTTTCAAAATAACCAAACTGATCCCGGAGACCCAGTACTACAGCAGATTAGCCCCCCTCTGCTGCGTCTTGTCCTCTCCTGCCAACACGTCCGCACTCTCGTTTCCATTTCCCCTCGGTGTCTTCCTCCTATCATCATTTTCCTACACTCCCTCCCTCCCTCCTCTCTCTCGCCCCCTCACATCGTTAGCATTTAGATAGTTGAGAGCAGAGGAGCTTGGGTAATAGGCTTTTCCCTTCCCTCCATCCCTCTTTCTCCTCTTGCTCAAATCAGCTGAAGTAAGAGGGATTAAATCAAAAGAACAACAATGATGATGAGAGCAACTGCGAGGGAGAGAAAGGGAGAATCAGAGGATGGTGGGGGCGGTGGTGCATAACGCTTGATCGGGTGTGAGCTCATTAACCCGGGCCTTGACAGAACTGATGTTAGAGGTGATTGGAGATTATCACATTTAGGAGATACTTCATCCCCTTATCTCTCTCTGCTCCGCCCCGCTCGACTCCCCCCACCCCTCCTGCTCCTCCTCGCCCTTCTTTTTCCTTCCACCACGGCTCTCTTTCTCTCAATTTCATCCAGGTCAGTTGTCCGTGGCTCGATTCTCCTGGGTGCAGGGAAGGCAGGTGGAGCTCGCAGATACCATCGACACTGGTTCCTGTGTCTGCTTGATCTCCTAATTCTGCTTCATTTAAACTTCATCAACTGTTCCACTGGACCGGAAGCGGAGAAGAATGAAAACAGGTTGTGTGGAAACAGCTTTCTCTCCCTAGCTCCTCTTTTGTTGTTCGATCTGATATGATATCCCCAAAGCTGCTGCAGCAGCCCCTACCAACACCCCCACCCCTACACACAAAAACACACACTCACACACTTCACCTCTCCTCCTGAAAGGCACGCTTTGCACTGCAAAAGATGTCCGGGCTTGTTACATGCATACTTACCGTCAGTGAGTCTTAAAAGTTAAAAAGATACTTGATTTTCATTATTTCAGATTCGTATTATGCCTCACGAAGGCTCTTTCTAGCCTTAGATGTATTCTTTTGCTTTGGAATTAAAGACTAGATACTTAAAAATCTGACTGACATTTTTCAAAGACATGATGCCGTTAGTTCTATTATCTCATTCGCATTAAGTTATCTGGTGAATTGAATTTGACCACAGGTGCAGATGATTTTTCCCTCTGGGTTAGGACTGTCAGCGGGGGTAAGCTCTAAACCCAAACCCACACAACCATAGTTGGAAACTGATTGATGGATTGATAATTAATGGCGTATGCAACTTTACCTGAGATGGCATCATATTAGGTGTTCAAAGTTAAAACAATGCATCTGTTTAGATGTTTAATTCTGAATTGATTAAATGACCCTTTAATTGGGGGGGAAAAGAAGCAAATTTTCTTACAGTGTAAATTAAATATTTTTGGACTTTTAAATTTTAGTCAGGGAAATTTTAGTCAGGGTTCTAATCATAAATCTTTGCACTTTATTAGACTAGGAATTAATCAAACAAATTGCTAGTTTAGTTTTTTTTTTTAAATTCTTGAAACAAAAACATGTTTTAAAAGATAATTTGGACAAACTGAATCTCATTCTCATTAGTTTGTCCGCCACTAATAAAAGAAAATCCGACTTCATGTGTTTCTTGACCTGTGTAACATCTTTTTTGATTAAGTCATTCAATACAGTCTCATTTTTGTGGTGTCAAATAGTGCAATTTTTTTCATTCAACTCACTGGCATCACACAGAACTTGGATCCATTGGCATTACTGGACAGACAGTCTTTGTTAATGGTATACTGGGTCTTCGTGCAGTCTTTAAGTTCATCTGTTGGGAACTGGGGAACTCTTATTCTTATTTTTTATACTTCCACTTATACTTTTTTTATACTTATACATTTTTATACCAAATTCTGTGTTTTGCTTGCCCCCTGCAAACAGATGGGTGGGGCTTCTGTGTTCGTTAGAGATGTCCACTCTCTTTGACATCACAGGGAGCCCAGATTAAAGAAAACTGTTAAAACAGAGTATTTCAAGTAGTCTGAAGCCTGACTTTTTGACTCAACCACAAAACGGTGGTCTAAGTTCAAATACAGGAGAATCAGAGTTTAAGGGTTAGAAAACACTGTGTTTTTTGTTTTCTTGCAGTGTGTTTCTGCTGCAAGCTCATAAACTCAGACACACACACACACACAAATTGGGAAAAGTCACTAATCCTGCTGGCCCTGAACGCTGTGCATTCCCCTCCCTCCTCCTTTCACACTGGGAAATTTAGCATGCCCTCTCGGCTGAGGCAGAAAATGAGATTACTGTATTTAAATGACTATGGTAATGGTGAGCATGCTGCCAGGCCCCTGTAGGATAAGGGATTTCTACCACGCTCATTGTTAGCAGTTTTGCAAAGTGCCATCGTCCTGCTCCAGCTCACAATGGTAATGTCATTTAAAAGACATTTCTCTTTCTTCCCCCCCCCCACACACACACCTTTGCTTCTTTTCATGCCCCGCTGTTCCACCATCAGCCCCATGTAGCAGTCCCCAGGAGGGCCGGTCTCTGAGCATGTGTGTGCGTGTCAGCGTTCCCGATCCACCAGTCCAGACATAAGGTGAATATTCTTCATTCAAAGACGCAGTAGAGTGATTGGACACGGTCAGTCTGTTTTGGAAGACATAATCCAATCCATGTTTGTAATGAAGTGTGCTCTCTAAGGACCAACACCATGTGTCTGCTGTGGACGCAGACACCAGGTGGCCAGTAGGTCAAGTGTTTCATGTACCTGCGTGACTTTTAAAAGTGAGGATTTCTTCTGCTTCCTGAGGATGAAGGAGTTTGGTTTACACTTTTGAAAAAACACTAATGGATGTAAACCACAAAACTTTGTAACTAGATAAACGGATAGTAAACAATAAATTTGATGTATTTTACTTATTTCTTGGGATAATCAAAAACTCATAAAACTCACTGATCAAGAAAAATAATGATTATAGTCATATATTTAACTTTTATACCAGCTGTAATCACTGAAAAAAATTAGCTTTTGTTAATGCTCTCGCTTTAGTTTGATAAAAAAAAAAATTGGATTTTTGATCAAATAAAATTGAAACAATTTAAGAGTCTGTGATGAGCACTACTTTACATAAATTTCACACCAACGATGTCAAACATACAACCATACATTTTCACATTTTTCATCAGTTATAATATATTTTTCACTTTGGTAAAATGAGGAGGATTGACAGCTAATAAAAATGTGATCATATATCACAAAGATTGTGCATCCATCCATTCTCTTCCACTAGGACCATTTCCACGCTGCTATCTAAATTATGAATAAATATTCTAGATACATTTTATCTAGAACATTCTAGATAAAATTCATTTCTGTTACTACACAAGTAAAATGACATATGGCCAACCGAAAACAAGTGCATGACAGGATTAGGAAAGGATGAACACATAGGCGTCTTGTAGGTCTTTGGTGAGCTTGTGTCATATCCAGCGGTCACACACCACAATTGTGTGGTTTCATGTTAAACGGTTGCCATTGTGAACACTGAGGTCATGTCTTTTCTGAGAACTTCAGGGGTTTTCTTTGGCTATTTCACAGGCGGGCTGGGCTCGGGGAGAACATTTGCACTACAGTCTTGGCCATGGCCCTATTCCATATCAGTGATCACTGAGCACAGGCCGCTGATCCAAGCTAATTGTGGAAATTATCCATGTGCTCCTTATGGAGTAACAGCGAGGGCTCTAACAAGGAAGGGGGGCTATCCATAAAGAAAAAAAATGAGAATAACACCGACACAGAGGAGGATAGTGGAGAGAGGGCTGCACAGAGATGGAGTGAAGGAAAGAAAGAGAAATGTGCTTATAGGAACCAAAGGACGCCAACTGTGAGATGTGATGTTCCTCGGCGTCACAGAGCACTTCATCTTAGGTGGGTTTTTCTCCAGGTCCCCTCCACTTCCATCCGGCCCCCCTGCCACCAACCATCCCCATCCCCTGTCCCTCTCTGCCTCCAGGGCTCCCTGCTGCAAGCCTGATCTATTGGTTCTCAGCAGCGTGCCGAGCGATAAATCATGGGAATGGGGGCCGGCAATGATTAGGTTGTGGAGTGCGGAGATGGAGGGAGAAGCGAAAAGAGAGGACGGATGGATTGGAGGAGGAGGAGGAAGAGGGGTGTAGGTGGGCCCAGCAGCCTTGTGTACAGCAGACAGGTTACTGATGGTGTTTGTTTCTCACAGGCCTGTACCTGTGCAGGGGGCAGATTCTCCTGGGTGTTACATACAGGAACTATGGGTCTGCCGGGGCTCCGTCGCAGCTTCAAGAACACATAAACTGAGCTGGAATTACCCAGGCGATGAGATATATATGGGCACAGTAG
Organism: Perissodus microlepis; assembly: GCF_051167445.1. Lineage (NCBI taxonomy): Eukaryota > Metazoa > Chordata > Actinopteri > Cichliformes > Cichlidae > Perissodus > Perissodus microlepis. The sequence continues at coordinate 34,071,258 of NC_140467.1, read as the reverse complement.
CATTGCTTATTCTGGCCAAGCCCATTATATCAGCCCCGCTGCTGAGACGAAGAGGAGGTGGAGGAGGTAGAAGCGGCAAGGGATTGAGATGAGCCCTTGGGAGCAGAAAATGTAGATTAATACTGTTGCATATTTTAGCACAATTAAAACTTCATTTGTCTAAATGTGTGGACTTTAGCCTCATTTAAGCTTTGGTGGCTTAGTAGTTTTTTAAAGGGAGAAATTAAGACATTGACCAGGAGGCATTTGCAGCTCATCAGAAATAAAAACAACACTTTCTTTTTTTTTTTTTGTTCTGTGACATTTTAAAAATGGATGGTTACACCTTATTTTGCCCAACTGCAGGAAACTGAGCTCCCTGTCAATTATTGATACCCCCGCCTGCAAATCTGATTATATAAACACTGAGAGGAATGTCGATGAGATTTGTCTGGAACTTGAGCAAAACTTGAGTTTATTGCCTCATTGACAGAGATTTGCCAGTCAAGCACCCTTTAGCCTGTCACCTTTTCCCAGGTATCAAATCCCCCTCATGCCGCCATGTCTCAGGCAGAAGAGGAGTCGGAAAACACAAACACGAGCAGGGATAATAATGAACAAGATTGTGTGTGCATGTGTGTGCGAGTGACTGGGAGCGGGATGTGCCACAACAAGCCCCCCTCAAATTGTACAACCCGATTTTACTGCTCGCCCATTTAATGGCTGTTCTCTGTTACTGTATGTTTCATCAGCGGCGCAGGGTGGCAGGTGGGAGGGATCCTGCCTTTGGAGGAGCGGAGAGGGGCTTTGTTTGCTTTAGTTTACATGCTCACTCGTTGTTTGTTGCATGTTGGTGCGCCAGCTCTGTGCCGTCAGCCTCACTATCATCACGTCTGACAGCTTCGCGGCCATGTTTTGAAGGGAGAGGAGGAATTAGAAAATAGGGATGGGTGGGAAAAAAGGAAGAAAGGATCCAGGTGTTGTGGTTTAACCTCACCTGCCAAGATCTTACAAACTGTTTTTTCTTTTTGGATCGCTGGTTTGAGGTTCAGAATGAGGGTACAGAAGGCAGTTTCAGAGCTAATGTGGGTGATTCTCTTCTTTTTCCTGGGTGCATGAGGAGAGGAGGAGGAGTGGGGGGGTGGCCAGGATTACAGAGATGATCCTGCCATTCATCCTAGCTCTAAACAGAGCCCCGTCTTCCCTCCCCAAACCCTGCTAATTCCCTTTTGATGAGGCGTGCTAAATAAATCCTATTTCCACGCCTTTATTCCCCACCGACTCCTGGAGCGTAGATCAGGGACGCAGATTTTAGGGGCTTCTGCCGCCGTTTGGGACCCACAATGGAGCCCGTCTGCATGGCAGCCCACTTCGTCCAGTCAGCCTCATTATGATTTCACCCCAACACATGCCCAGTTGCCCACAAACACACACAAACACAGACACAAGCAGACTGACACATTTACACATATAGCTCCACAGAAATACGTCATGATGGCTTTGTGCAATTGCTAGGACAAATGCCGGACATCATGTCATGTACTTCAAATTTGTTGTTGGAGTGTAAAAAGATACTCCAGGTGACTCTGTGTGTGTGTGTTTGTGTGTATATGTGTGTACTGTACATCTCCCTCCTGTCCTGTCGGCCCTTCCACTCTCACATGCTGAGCCTCTGCGCTCGGTTATGACGCTAACAAGCTCCTCCGTCTCTCCGGCTCTGTCTACACCGGGGCCCTGTTATTAATGGGGACCAGCTGGGAGTGGTGAAGGTACATGCACAGCCAGACAAAGCCCCATATATAATCATAAAGTCATAACAAACGACCTGATGTAAATGAGGATGGGGGTGTTCCGAGGGAGGCTCGGTTTGGAGAGAATAGGGCCACGGAAGCTGGGGTGCAGCAAATGAAGAGTGGAGGGTGTCATCTGACATCAAAATGGCCAGTACCCTCTTGGCTGGCTGGCAAAGACTGACCTACCTGACCTTTGACCTCAACCTGGACGTGGCAGACTGTGGGTCAAGCCTTAAGAGAGGCGTTGAGTACCTCTCCGACGGCTCATTTCTCTGTTGATGGGGCAGTTAGCCTGAGAAGAACACTGCCTCCGTTCGTGTCCAGGCAAACAAAAGACAGCTTCCCGGACTCTCTACCAATAGCTTGGCCTCCTTGACATATGGCACCACTAAGTGTGCACTTCACTGGCTTGTAGAGTCATGGAGAATTTCTTTATTTTGAGGTGTAGCGATCATTACTATTTTATGTTACAGGCGATGAGAATCCTAGCCTGCTCATCTGCAGTGTGCCTCTTCAGTGGTGAGGCTTACGCAGACACATGCTTCCAATTAGCTGGGCTTCTTCATGTAAATGCTTCATAAATTATCCTCCCTGCCCCGGGATTAGGTGCTCATAAAGAGAGTTAGCATCTCAATAAACAGCAAAGATTGTGTATGGAGAGCAAATTAGTGGGACGGAGGAAGGAAAAGAAAGTCATATGAACTGGCACCAGGTGGGGTTAAACTATGATCTACCGAACTGTACCAAATTGCATGTGACTGTGGTCTATCAAGGCAATTTAAAGGGCGACATGGTAACTCCTGACATGCAACCTCTTCATTCTGTCTTTTAGGGGTTGCACAGTGACCTGCTGGTCAAAGATACTGACTTGGAAAAATGACAGACTCCAGTATAGTCTCTATGCATTCCTAGTGTGGATCAAGAAAACTGTTTTATTGATGTTACATTATAGGAGTACATCTGTCCCCAAATATGCACACCATGCAGCACTAAATGTGTGTATCTATCTAAAGATAAATGACATAATTCTTAATGTTTACATTTTGACAAGTTCATGTTTAATGACACAAATTATTAAAATAATACTTATATATTAGTGAAGCCAATGAAGGCTTAAAGCTGCAATCTTTCTAATAAACAGCAGGGGGCGACTCCTCTGGTTTTTAAAAGAAGTCCAAATCTTACTATAATGCATAAAACCTGTCTGTATGTCCACAAACTCCTCCAACACGATCAGGAGTTGAGCAGCTAAACTTGGCACACCGGTACATCTTTGCCAGCACATGCTATGACATCTTGCCTAGCAACCACCTACCAACAGGTTAAAACGACTTTGATCAAAATTGCAAATCAGTTTGTAAAAAGGGTCACCAGCACCTTTATTGCCTTAGGAAACTTGCTCATTTCCACATTGACCAAAAAATTTTTAACTTTGTTTTATCGTTCTGTTATTGAGTCTGTTTTATCCTTTTGTTTGGTGGCATGGTTTGGTCAGACCTCTGTCACAGAGAAAAACTCTCTAAATCAGATAGTGAGATGGTCCAGTCATCTGATAGGTGAGCCACAGTCTTGTTTAGCCTCCCTGTACTCCAAGCAGGTACAGAGGATGGCTTTATCAATCCTTAAAAATGGTTTCCATCCGCTAAGGGGTGAATTTCAGCTGGTGTAAGCGTTATAAAAATAGCTTTGTCCCCGTTGCTGTCACTGAATTAAATAAGAACTGTTTTTGATTCGAAATATTAAATTACTATATATGTGCTACAGGGAGGTTTATATCTTTATTATGTATGTGTGTTTTTGAAGGGATGCCAAATGCTATCATTTTTTCTGTAAAGCAACTTTACCTTGCCTATGGGTATAAATAAAGTTACCTTGACCTTGACCTCATTTGTAATGTTTATACACCTGTAACACTTTATAAAACAATCATTTCATTTTAATGACAGCAGTGCAATTTATGTCCCAAAAATTGTAATATTATGTTATTATCTTTATTTGATATTATGATCTCATCCTATTGATTAGCAACCACCTACCAACAGAATAAAGTGATATTCATATAGCAGAGCAGGGCATGAGTATGGGCCTGTACTACTATATTAAATTTCTTGGAGAAAATGACCCAAGACTGGACTTCAATCAGTGGGTGTCATTGCAGTGGCTATGTCTCTCTTTTATGCAGAGTCTATGTATATTAGTCAGAACGCAAAAAACAGATGTGTTTTTGCTTTCTGCCAGAAATCTACCAGAGCTTGCAACTTTTGGGGGGAGTGTATTTTGTATAGATGATGAAAGCCAAGTGGCTAGGGTGCATACCAACTGGTTCCAGGTTCAGTTCCCAGGACCTTTACTTAATTTAAACATCATGGTCCGTTCAGATATTGTTTGTCTGATAGAGGACGAGGGCAATAAACAAATAATATAAGAAAAGCAGCTGTAAGGGGAACCGCCGGCTGCAAGAGTGAGTTATGCAATCATTTAATCTTTGCCACTGGATACTGCTAAGAACATTCAACCAAGAGCTAATTCCTAAAATAATAATTTATTTTTCTTATGTATTGTGAAATATTAAATGGACTGTACTCAATTTATTTAGTGTGATTAAATTAAATTTTCTTTATATAGCGCCTAATCAGAAGAACACTTGCCTGTTTTATTCTAACATGAAGACTTTACAGTAATGCAGAGAAAACCCCAACAATCAGATGACTTCCTATGATCAAGCACTTGGAGACAGAGAGAAGGAAAACCTCTCTTATAACAGGAAATAACCTCGGGCAGAAAACGTGATGTAGCCGTTAAATTAATGTACTTTTCAAATAAAATAATATGAGCACAAAATCAAGTGTACATTTCTAGACTGCAAATACTCCATACAGTGTGAGAAAATTACATAAAATACTGATTTTATTTTGCCAACTGTCTTTAAATTTACAGTGATGTCACACTGGGAGAAGCAAAAGCCACTTCTCACAGGCAGAAATGAGTGAGTGTTTGGCATTTTTTTTCCCAAATAATAATAAAAAAAATGACTGCTCTCAGGTGAGTAACACAATGAGACACTTTTAGGACTTTCCCTCCCTTAAAGTGCAAAACCAGAACTTCTCCTAAATGGCACCGGCTGGCTTGGACGTACGTGATAGGGTGATTTGATAAAGCAACGTGCCTCTGCTCAGGCTAACAGATAATAGCAGGGGTATTATGGGAATTAGACCGTTTGGTTTGTGTAAAGGTGCGGGGTGTGCGAGGGGCTTTTGAATTCTGCCGGGCACATAAAGCGTCTGTAAACACAAAGCACAAAGACGCCTTAACGTGCTAAACCTCAGGCCACACTGGCCATACAATGGACTGTCATATTGAATTGGCCCAGAGCTGTGGGAGAGAGGCTGGTTAAGAAGACGCAGGGTGGGAGTTAAGCTGAGAAAGAGAGCCCAGTGTGACAGACACTTGTCCATGTAACAGCACTGCAGAAACTCACACCGGGCTCTCAACAACACTCTGCTTTACTGTCGATCACCAAGACACTCAGCAACACCGCCTGTCACCTATGCATGTAATATAAATGCAACCTCACTTTTTCTCTGTGATATATATCAACCAGCTCAGAGGAGCAGACAGAGACTGGCACACATGCGCATACATGCGCACACACTCTCACACACTCTCACACACTCTCACACACGCTCACTTTTGAATACAGCACCACACAGACAGTCAATAACAGAATGGGGTGTGAGATTAAGCCTAAGCCCACCTTCTTTTCATGTGGCAGAGCAGCCGCTGCCCCGAGATCTGGCACCAGATGGCGCTGTGCCGGTTGGTGCCAGGAGATAATCGGGACAGATCGGGCTGCATTACTACCCATTATCTTCTAATTATTCTTGTGTGGAGCGCTGATCCTGCCGTTTGTGTAAGTGGATGGCACAGAGAGCCTGTCGCCCCCGGCAGCATGAAAATCCTCCCTACTTCCCTCACTCCCTCTGGGGAGGGAAGGCAAGATCAGCCAGGGGATGGGAAGGAAGAAGGAGCTGCTGGGTAAGGAAGCCAACCTGAGATAGGAGAGATGCGCTTTTATGAGATAAAACGCAGGCACCGGTTTTCATAAGGTCACACCAGTGATGTCAGAGTGAGGAGATCCTAGTGACCTTTGACCTTTGTGCCGGTCTCACATAAAGCATCATTGTATTCCTAGATGAGCATCTTTCTTCTGTGATGACTCTATAAAAGCACGATAAGGATACAGTTCATGTCTCCCATGCGCCGTTTGTACTGTGCCTTTGTGGAAACAGGCCCCAACCCCCTCTACCCCAAAGGATAGCACTAACTGCGCAGAGGCATATGGCTTACCATGTGCTGGGTCCCACATGCACACTCTTAAGCGCGATTCTACCCAGAACATCTTCGCTTAATTATCAGCATTTTGTTCAGCATCCTCCTATTTTGCATATTAATATCTGTCAGCTCAGTATGCAATATGAGGAGATGAAAGCTTAGGCTACGCTAAAGTACAGCCGTAAACACAGGCTTCACCGAGCAAGAATATACATGTTCAGTTGCATCAACTCCCACAGGGTCCAAGATGATGTGTGTGTTTTCAATACCTTTTAACCAGGTCTCAAGTGTGCCTTGTGTGCGTATGTATACGTTTGTCACAATCTTGAAGTGACATACGAGCTATGTGCGTGTTTTTATTTGCAAGCATCACGACCGACACAACATGCTTACCCACCAAGATGCACGTTTGCATGCTTTCACGCGGCGTGCAGTACCCATCTTTCCGACTGACGTGTAATAAAACACGGCGTGGCATTGTTGATCAATCTCGCCAGCCCACGGGCCGCACAGCGAGGGCATGTACATGCAAATGAGAATAGCTAAATGCCACTGAGGGGGTGGAAGAGGGAGGCAATCACTTCAGCTGACAAACAGCACAGGAAGGGGGGAGATGCTAGTGAGACGGGGAGGAGGGAGGGGACGGGGGGGACTTGATATCCAGGGGGAAATTTTTAATGCAAGGTGATCCAAGAGAAATAAAGACAGCAAGCTTAATTACAGGAGGCACTGCGAGAGATTAGTTCATCATCACCACAGTTTAAAAGTACAGGTTAAAGAGAAGGAGCACAGCAACTATCATGCTGATAATTTAACTGAGTAAAAAAAAAGAAAAAAAAAGTTCTCTATGTTTCTGCGTGTGTGGCAGTGGAAAAACCAGAGGGCTCTGATTAAAATGTAAGAGAGGCTTCGACTAAGACCTGAACCATTCTCCGCCAAGCAGGGGTCAGGTCAACTGATCTGGGGGCCACTTGGGCAAATCCCAAACACAAACACAGCAGAAGAAAAGCACAGAAAGCACGCAGAGGCTAGCGGTAAAAAGAATGATAGAATTCGTCCATGGGAAGATGAACAGCCAGGGAGATCATGAAGGGGGGAGCTGATTAACCAGCTTTTAGATCTCTGGGAAATAGCCGAAGGATTGTGCCTCCAGCTCCACAAATCCTGACCCTTAACGTTGAATCTATCAACCCTGGGAGCCCCTGTGCAACAATGAGAAGTCTATAAGCTGGTCCAAGCTGCTCCATTGACGGTTCATTAAGTGACAATGAGGACAGATAACTACTTCATTGCTGCATTGATTCTCTTTACTCTTAGTGAGAGCTTTTATCTTACGTCAGCCCAGCTTTGAAGGAGAGGGCATTCCTCCTTAACGCTAAGCCTCATTCGAAAAAGCAAGCAGCAGAGACCGAAGCAGATGTTATTCTCCTCACACATGTGGATGCTTTAGCTGTCAAACATGCATGAGCAATCTGTCTTTCATCTACCTATGACGATGAAATGACTGGGACTATACAAAGAGGAGAGAAATGGAGGGAAGTTCAATATTAAACCTCGAGCCCAGGGCATCATCCCACTTCAGAAGGCCTGTCCCTGATCAAAGATGGAGCAGTAGGTCATAGATCAGAGAGCAGCTGGGTGGAAGAGAAATAGACAGTCCTGTAAATGAAGCCTGCAGGTTTGATCCCCGTAGTAGCCAGCATGCCAGCACCTGTTAATGAATGCTTTTGGAGTGTCCCTGACATGCTGAGCCAACAGTCGCTTGCCTACTGTTGTCGAGCATCTGTAGTTTTTGTGGCTGACTCTGGTCATCAGCCTCACTGACTGATTACCATTTGTAGCTAAACTGCACAACAGTAAATATATATTTAGAGATCACTGAATATGAGAGTCATACTTATTTCAGCCTACCATTAAAGAAGTGTAATTGGCTAATTTCTGAACCACAAAAAAAAGAGAAAAGCACAAGGTAGTTATATTTTTTATAGCTCTAACAACAGTAAAATCCTCTGTCTTTCTCATAGTGAAAATTACTCTCACTTCCAGTGGGTGGCTAGTGATGACAAGTGATTTGTCTTGAAATACTGCAGCATAGGATGCCAGTGTCTAGACATTCAGTGCGAGAGTGTTCGGATTAGCGGTTCAGCTTATCAATTAAGCGATTTCCTCCTTGCTGTTCAGTTTTTCCCCTTTTCTGCCTCTGCTGAAAACCACAGTTTTCCATCACCAAGTAAAGTTGAGAAAAACCTGTGCCAGTGGCAACTTTTTTTCCCCCAAATGCAGATGTTCTGCAATTTGTAATTCAAATTTATGACAAGATTTTTTAATCAGAGAAAAGCTCAGTGTTTTTTTTCCTTCTCTTTCCAATCTTTAGACCAGGGGTGGGCAATTCCAGGCCTCGGGGGCCAGTGTCCTGCAGGTTTTAGATCTCACCTTGGGTCAACACACCTGAATTACATGATTAGTTCGTTACCAGGCCTCTGGAGAACTTCAGGACATGTTGAGGAGCTAATTTAGCCATTTAAATCAGCTGTGTTGGTTCAAGGACACATCTATAACCTGCAGGGACACCGGCCCTCGAGGCCTGGAGTTGCCCACCCCTGCTTTAGACGTTTGATGTATCCAGCAGCTTTAAGTGCAGAAGAGAAGAGCAAATTCATCAATTTGTCTTTTTTGGGAATAGCTGTTTAAGGGTATATCCACACTTACATGTTTTCATGCTTGGGCCAACCATGAGGTCGAATTATTACTGAAACTAACTGACTGGAAATCGTGTGAGTCATTGCAAAGCAAATATAGCAACATATTACAGCAGAAACAGAAGCATTATCCATCACCAGAGGAAGCAGTGGTAATTAGAAGAGTACTGATGCAAAAGGTGTGTAAGTCTACCTGAAATGTTTCAACTGAACTTTAGTAAATCAGTGATTCTATATCACTGTTTCCAGCAGATTGCATTTTTGGCCGTCCAGACTCAAACAAACCTGCAGTTTTTTTTAAACAAAACGTGGTCAATAACATTTCCAGCAATCACAGTTTCTGGGCTTCTAAAAGTGGCAGAGTTGTGAGGTGTAAAAATAGTAAAAGTTACATGATTAAAAACCAAATGTGTCAGTTTGGCTGTACCCCATGGACAACTTGATTTTCAATGGCTTAAGTGCTGCCCAAAAATATCTTCTAGCTATTCAATAACCTGGTTTGGGTATCTTTTTTTTTGTTTGTTTTTTTTAAAGATCATTTATCAGAACCAACATATGAATAGCTGCTTCTCCTGTTCCCTCTACCTATAATTGTTATATAATCATGTTTGAGTCAATGGTGCCTGATAGTGAGCTGGTAATAAACCAAATGTGTTGCAGCACCCAGTAAATGTACCAATAAAATATGCATATTAGTCTTCAAACTAAGTGATTATTATGGTTGTTCATTATCATCTAAACAGAGAGCTTTAGTAAAAATGGACAGAAGGGTTTCCATGAAAAATCCATGTTGTGGTGGTGGCAGTGGTGAGATTGGAGCCAAACCCCAAATTTTATTTTACTCAGTGTTTACTTATGTTTTCACTCATAGTTTGGTTAGGTAGCAAAGCTACTTGGATAGAATTTGAGAAAGATGATGGTTTAGATTAAAATACATCAATTTAGAGCATAACCGCTGACGTTACTGTAGCGAGAGGTGCAGATCGGTGCGGATCCGTGGAAACTTCTTTCCAATCTCCATCAGACTGTTGAACAGCACAGAAACAGATCCTATTCTGTAGGTTATTACACATCACAAATCAGTCAACAAAAATTTCAGTGCAATCAGCATTTCTTATGTGCAACAATTAAATCTTTTTTTATTTGTGTTTTTAAATTTGTACCATTGCTTCTGTATTTATTTATTTATTTATTCCACATGCCTCTTTTTAATCTTTGTACTGAGATTTCTTTTATATGTTTTTATGCTCGTGCTCGTGCAACATCATATCATTCTGCATTGCATCCTTGAGGTAGTGCTGAATGACAATAAAATTAATCTTGAATCTTAACCACATGTCGAAAAGTTCATTTTCTAGGTCACTTCAAGATTCAAATGCTATTTTGAATATTCTTAAAGGAAAAAAGTTTCTGCATATAATTTTATTATAAAACTAAAGCACCACATTTTTAAAATATTTTTTTCATCCAAACTTCATATTCACAAGTCTCTCTAAATACCATTGGAGCCATTATCACATTGTTCTCAACCCCAGCTCGGCACCACACAAGGGTGTATTTGCTTTTAGTGGAGGTGGAAACTTCCTGCAAGGTTTTGTGTTCTCTCTCAAGATTGAGGTTCAAGAGAACAGCAGGGTCATTTTCACAACAAGAAGTCTCTCTTTTTTCTTTTCTTCTTCTATTTTTTGTCTTTTCTAGGCTGTGAGTGTCACTCAGCAGTGAGTTATGACCCGTGTGACGGTAATCAAAGTGAATGGAAGAGTGAGCCAGGTGGTAATTGTGTATTATTCAACTTACCAGGAGAGCACGCCACGCCGCTTTAGCCTGTTGATCGCTTATGTATAATTTAACGCAATCTGTGCATGCATTATGAATGAACGGGGTTTGCGAAGTGGCAAACAGAGTGCAATTAATGCCTCGGAGCTTGGAGTGTGCACATTGACTGTCTTTAGCCTATTTTTGCTTTGCTCATTTCACTTCTTTGTTGCTTTTAACCCCACTCCTTCTCTTTTACTTCCTTCTCTCTTTCTCCTCTGTTCCCCAACCTCGGCTGTCTCCCTCTTTCTCTGGGAGTCAACTTTATAAAGGAGTGTGACTGAGAGTGAGTGAGTGAGCACTCTGGAGGCAGTCAATACCTTATCAACTCCTGCCGAACGCTGACACCTTGACAGCAAATTATTACTTTTTCATGACGCAACCAGGTGCAATTACAGCAACATCTTTGCGCTGTATCCTGCTGCTCCTGCAACTGTCAAAAGGCGTTCCTGGTGGGATCCTGGAGGAGCTGAGACATCAGTCTCTCAGTCCCTTCCAGATCTTGCAAAGACAGACTGACAGACAGCAATTGGGGGGACCAAGTGCAAAGTGAAAAGAGAGGGAGCCATTCAAGCATTCCCAAAGATTCAGTAAATAGTTGCATTCTACTCGAATTCCTTTTCTGGGAACACTCAGCGGTTTGTTTAGAGGGATGTTGACTGACAGTGAGAGTGTGGCAGAGTTTTGTTGTTGTTGTAGGTGCAGGTGAGCGAGCTAGCTGCAGCAGCTGCTAGCAGCCCAGTAAACAACTGTGTTTGTAATGTCATCACACGCTCCTTGCTTTCAGCGCTTCACACCGTAAACCCTGTAGGCTTGATTATAAAGTTTAACCACACTTTAACGCACAACAACACTGAGGAAAAAAACAGCAGGTAAACCTCAATTAAGACTTCAGAGTGTCACTTTCTCCCCGTAGCGCTGCAGCAGAAGAAGAGAACACAAAGAGCCCACAAGCCTGTGATGCCACCCCTGTGAATATGGGGATGCTGGGTGGTGGGGGAGAAACTTTGCTATCCTGGAGGTGGATGTTGCCTCATGTCTCTTTGTGTGTTTGGTGTGTCCCCCCGGTTGGGAGCGTAGTGGGTAGACATGAGGGCTGCGGTGGCAAGACTGTGAATGTGTGTGTTTGTCTACCTGTCTGTGTGAGCATGTGTGTGTGTGTGTTATTGAAAAGAAGGACAAGTAAGAGGAAGAGAAGAAACCATGAAGACAGAGACACCTGAGAGGCGCGTCTTTCATCCCAGACTCATCATCTACTGATCCTCACCCCTTTCTCCCTCCTTCCTCCCCCACTCAGCCAATTTCTTCAGTTTCCCTTTAACAGGCCATGAGCCTCAGACATTTTTTTTCATTTTTTTAAAAGCACACATACAGACCTGACTTATGTAGGTAATGACACCTCAGTGAGCTATTGGTTTTTCCTCGGCCTTCTGTGTGTTTTTTCTTTCCTCCTGTCACCCTCCCTCCCCCCACCTTTCTTCAAGCATTGCCTTCCCTCTCTTTCTCTCCTTTACTCCCGCAAGGCCTCTTGCGCCCCCCCCCCCCCTCCCACCGATCCCCTCCTCCCTCTTTCTCTCTCTCTCTCTCTCTCTCTCTCTTTTTTCCTGTAGTGTCAGACACAGATTTATTCTGCTTGTGATGCGTGTAGAGTAGAGGAGTGTGAGTGAGCAGGGAAGGGGTGGAGTAGGGTCAGCAGAGGGGGAGGTGTGTGTGTACAATAAGAGATAAGATCATGGCTCCCTAGGGGCTTGTTTGGCCCTGTACCCGATCCATCAAACACTCGCTCCAAGTGCCAAGGTCAACTCTAATGAGCATTTTCTGGGGTCTTATTCTCAGCACCGAGCGGCCCCCAACTCACGCACGCACACACATTCGCGCGACCTGCATGTGCGCGCATGCTTTCTAAGCACACCTTGGACATACCTGCTTAGCTGTGGGATGGATGTTTGTGACAGGAAATATAGCATGCTTGCATGCATCCCAACAGGTATTTTACACAGAAATCAGGCATCCCTGCAGGAGGGCAGGTGCACAAGGGAGCGGGGAAGGGATGAGTGATCCATGTATGGTGTGAACTGTGGCAGGTGCATCCAACTTCAGTATTTTTTCCCAATACGTCTGTAGCATCAGGCATCAAAACTGTCAAGTATAGGAAGAGGACACTGGATGATTGGTCTCATTCTTGTTTACTTCTTTTACTTGTTTTACTCAGGTAAAGTTCTTCAATAGATGACTGCGCAAAGACATCATCCACCTTCCTTAACACTGTTCTTTTAATTTTATTAGTAGCTCTAAGATTATAAAAAAAAACCCCCATCTGATTCCACACTGAGTTTCATTTGTTTGGTCGAATAGATGCTATATGATGACACAGAATTAAATATTCAAATTTAAAAAAATGTTCTCAGTCTATGGCACTTAGTCAAAACTTAGTCATTATATTGGCACCAGTACTGAAAAAACTTAAAATAAAGCCCATACCTCTAGTCCAATCATTTCATCTGCTATGACTTTTCAGATGTGATGCCTGGAAATAGCCTCACACTCATTTGTGCAACTGTTTCCCTTACTTTCTGCATCCCCAGGTTGGCTGTGCGCTCGGAAAAAATAAAAAATGGTCCACTGCGCCAGGCAGGTGGGCTTTTAGTAGAAAGAGTCCCTCATCGTCCCCTCATCACGTGCTGATGTGCCAAAAGTTGTTAGGGTTTGAAGGCTCGCGGAGTGTGGGTGTGCGGCGGAGCATGTGGAGCATACTAATGAAGCAATAAAAGTGACGGCGGGAGGGGTGAGGGTGGGGGTTGGAGGCATGTTGGAGGGGAAGGTAGTGGCGAGTGGAGAATTGGGAGTCGCTGACAGGAGGTGTGATAATTGAGATGTTGCGACCCCACATATTACCTGCATATTGGCCAAATTAGGAAGCAGGGAGTTTAAGGACAGGACAGAGAGCTGGAGACCCCCCACAGTGATCCACCTTGTGTGTGTATGTGTGTGTGTGTGTGTATGTGCAAAAGTAGAAGAGAGTCTGACATCGTTTTAGTAACTTCTGGTTAGTTAGTATGAAAAAAGTATTTGAGTTTGCGTTTGTAGTCATGGAATTAAAATGTAAGCTAGGCTAATTAGATGTGCTGTCGTGGTATAAGAGCATTGATGACAACTGTGATATTCAAAAAATGAAATATTGACATAATGTTAATATTCCAGTGGGAACAGCTATCTGGTTGAATTTGCACAGTTAGAGATGCACGCAAATTTTGTGAGTGTAATTAATTTGCCAGCAAAGTTAAAAGTGAATTTTTCATAATTTTTCATAAAACTGATTTGAAGTTGGAAAAACTGAGAAGTTCTTCTGTACTTTTGAGGGTTTTTCTCTTGGAAAATCTTCTAAAATACATACATGTTTTGTCATTATGTATTAAATGATGTTTATTTAACATACTGGAAACAGCTTGTTGATTAAAGACTGAGCAATAGAAGATAACGCAGTTTCTTTAGAGTATACAATTCATCTTCCAATTTAAAGCTATATGACCACATCAAAGTGCTCCTCAGACCATCTACAAGGCACGTTAATTAACTTACCAAAGATGTCCTAAAACTACTAATAAATATAAAACAATGTAAGGGCAAAAACAACAACATCTAATAAAACAGAATAAGAATACTTTTTGGTGGTTAGGACCGTTGTTGGGACAAAATGATTACATAGGTCTCTGGAAAGCCATAATAGGAATGTTCGAACTTCTCTGACATTACAAGATAATGATGAAATAACTAAAATAGTTTGCAGAACCCAACGTAATCCGTCTCCTGGTGAAGCACACCATTTCAGGTACTTTAACAGGTTTCTACAGCATCTTGTCAAGCACTGGGTTTTAATTACTTGTGCATATGCTCATTTGTGTGTGTCTCTCTGTGGAGGGGCTTGTCCTGAGTGACAATCATGATGTGATTCATGGATGAAGCACGGCCTCTTCAGCGCCCCCATTTCCCCACACGGAGGGAAAAGGCCAAGGGCCCGACCCGCCTGTGTGTTCCCTGGCGGGACAGGGGGTAGGGGTGTGAACCTGGACCTTCTGCCTCTCCTGAAGGTGCAGGAACTGGAGCCGAATGTCTCCACCGGCTCTCCACCAGCTTGTGTGTGTCTCCCTGTGGCAGCTGCAGGAGACCCCCTGCCCAATGTGAACCCACCAATATACCATCACTCAGAAGGAGACTACATGACAGATTAACATTGAACTATGACACAAATACATGTGGAAAACCAGCCTCTCTGACTACTACTGGCACATGTTTGGCTGCTGGAATGCACTAATCCCTGGTTCCACTTGCACAGAAGTGAAACTTTCCTGCTTTTCTCTGCGTTAGATCAATGTAAATGTGCACTTTTTGAACAAAACAAGCTATTTGAAGACATCGCCTCAGGCTCCGGCAAATTTACATGAGCATTTTTAAAACTTTGTATGGAACTTCTTGGGCTTTGCACTTAATGGGCAAAAAATAGGGGGGATAATTATTATTGCACCAGTGTTACAGGTGACTCAGTCAAAATAGAAAAGAAAGGTGTTTAAATAATATTTGTCATTGCTTAGTGAAAACCTATTTTCAATTAATTGTTATAGGATGTACATTAAATAATGCATTAGATTTGTTACTTATCTCTATTTTGAGTGACTTGATTGCATTTTTTTCTGCCAAGCACAGGAACAAAAAGTGTAGACCGGCTGTGTCTACAGTTAGACGGTATTTGCTGTTTAAAAACAGCTACGGAGGCTTACAAATCAAATGTAGGCAGAACTGGCTGCATGTCGGCTAATAAGGAACAACATGAAATAGAGATAACATTAGATCTAAAGTTTGTGTATAAATGAGCACCATGAAGTGAATTACAAGAAATGACCATTTTAAGCAAGTAGGTGTAGTGCTAACGCAGATGTTAGCAAGCTTGGTTAGCAAGGGGCAGATGGTCTGGGCAAGTAACATAGAATTTTATTTTTTATTTTTAAAGAGAGAGCGCAAGAGAGACTCTAATGACCAAAATTGGTGCACAGATTTCTTAGAAAGGTTTATTTTTATTTTTTGCAAATTACTAACAACACAAAGTTGAAAATTCCAGTTTGGTGCCTGGAATTCACATAACATTTTCACCCTCACTAACTCCTGAGTATTGCATAACATTAAGCCTTAATATAGCTTCAAAATTTGTAGGAATATTAAGACTTAAAAAAAAAACAACAACAAACAAACAAATATCAGGCTGTAAACATGCTTATTTCTGCTATAAAGTTAGGCATTTTCTTCTTATTTTGGACATGCCCCAAATTGTACAACTATTGGCTGGACATCTTTAAATGTTTTTCTGATATGTACAATTGCACATTAGAGCCGGACCCAATAACTGCATTGTTTGGATCTTCCTCTTCCCTTTTACACCTCAGCCCTGCTGCACAAACTACAGTTTTGTTCGGAATGGTAATTGCTAAGAAAATGATCTTGACTCTCTGGAAGTCTGACAGTGTACCTCAATTCAAAATGTGGCAAACAGAACTGACTCCTCTACTGTACATGGAGAGGATTAGGTATACATTAAAGGACAAACTTAGTAAGTTAGTAATGTGTGGCAACCTTTTTTAGATCATGTATTAAAACAAAGTTTTCTTTGATCAATTGCAAATAACTCAGTCTACCACCCTAGTGTTTTACTTCTGTTTATTGCCAGTGTTGAAGTAGTGTTTTTGTTGCTGCAGTGTAACCTTTTGCCTTATTTGTGTGTTTTTGCCCTTGCTGTTGTGTTGTCTGATTGTTTTTTCTCCCTTATATCAAAAATCTTAATAAACATAAAGTTAGGCATTTTAACATGCTATTGGAGCCAACCACTTGAGGAACTACAGTTTTTGACACATCAGTGTTGGGTGTATTTTTCAGCCCATGCTCATTAAGTTGATTATCTTTGTTTCTTTTTCTCTGGCATATTGGACATTTTGGTCTAAAAAGATTTGTTTTGACAAGATTTTACATCCATTAAGGTTGCTTAATACAAAGTCATTGCCTGCACTGTATTTGGTTTGCTACTGTCATGTTGTGTATCCTCAAAAAGCCAACTCCTTCTACACATTCTCATCATTTACGCCACAAATTATTGAAAAGAAGTAATCAGATTACTGCTTTTGCACAAAAAATACCTAGTCTGGCTTAGGGGAAAATCTTTTTTTATGAGTTACAGTTATCACTTACAAGAATGCAGGATTGTGGTTTAAAGAAATTTAGAGAATCTGAAACGTACTGCTAAAAGATAATGTGAAACAAAGTGTGTTCAGATACACTTTGATAACCCAACCATCTGCCTGCATCTCCTCCTCCCAGTAACATTTTATGGTTCTGTAACAACATCCTCATAATTCTGCATTTGCTGTTGTTGACGCTTAGAAATCTGTCTGCCCTGTTATTTATGACTCATCACTATCACACACAAACACCTGGGAGGATTAACGACCAACTAAAGTGGTGATTAAAACAAAATATCAACAAAAGCACTAAAGGACAGAGCTTCTTAAACTTATGCGTCATGGTTTAGGTCCTCTCTCTGGGTCAAAGGCTGGGGAAAGCTGGCCCTTGCCTGAAAGAGCTGGCATTGCTCATGAGGGACAGCTATGATGAATGGTCGTAGGCCCTCGTCCTCCACCTCCCCAAACCCCTCTTCATTGGCTCCTCACTCACCTCTCTGCCTCTTGGCAACATCCCTCCATCGCCTCTTATCCTCTGACCAGATGTGTTCATTGAACTCTGTCAGGAATAATAAAACACTGGCTGCAAGAGGCATGCACACCGAGCCTACGGAGCAGGACGGGAGGGTAAGCTCCATAGTCAGATGCATGGACATGCAATGATGAAAGCTAATAGATCCAAATGAGGCATCCTAATTATTATAACGATCAATAGTGCAACGGTGTGATGCTTATGAGAAACACAACATACTGAAATTGTATTAAATGGTCATGTAATCACATTTGGATGTAATTTAACTTAAACATACCACGAAGACAACATTTCCTTTGTTTACCACATTTCTCTGCTAAACAAACTTCTCCACTCAAAACTGCCAAGAAATGAGTGCTTCACTTAGCCACTTTGATAATGAATTAGCAAAATTTGATGATTACCAACAGATTAAGGTCATTACTTTGCTTGAAGAAAAAAAAGAAAAATGGCTAAAATTGTGCAAACAAGTAGACGCGTGACCTGGTGTTTGCTGAACATGCCACGTCAGCATCGTGGACATTAAGCTGTCACTGATGTCTGTGACATTTGCTTTCACGGGAGAAGGAAAGTTTATGATGGTTTCTTCTAGTTGTGTGAGTCTCATTCGACAGAGCATACCAGAAGAAATGTCAAACACTGCTCATCCTGTACTGAACTCAAGTCTATTGATGGACGAAGAAGATGAAGAGAAACTGGGAAGGATGAAGGAGGAGGAGAAACTGTTTTTTTTTTTTTGTGGCTCTGATTTTGCTGCTCAGGAAGCCCTCCTGGGACAGAATCAAAACCCTTCCTCTTCTGATACCCTCTCACCACAGGCACCCGGTGACCACTCGCCCCCAGAGAGTGAGTCAGGATGAGAGGGAGGACGAGGAGAGGTGGCAAAGATGGAGGAAGGGCGAGCAGCACATTGATGGCTAGAGTGATGATTTCCTTCACACACAAATGCCCCCACTCATCCTTTCAACTCCACCCACCTCCCCATGGCCCCGGCCCTGCAGGCAACACATGCACACGTGCACTATACCACACACACACACACACACACACACACCATGGTTAGGCCTCCAATTAAATCAAAAGTGGTTTGTTTTTATTGGTCTTTTGCGCTGACAAGTGGGCTATCATTCTGACGGCTCTACCTGTCAGTGAGCAGCTGAAAATCCTCCGTTGACAATGCCCAATGCTTCCAATTAGGGGAGAATCAGACTCCTGGCGCGCTAGCCATCTTTCCTCTCACCCCCCCCCCAGGCCCACCTTCCCTCCCTCTTT